>NC_134825.1:167886397-167943422 GCF_004210375.1 Tachypleus tridentatus
ATTATTACCCACAGTTTACACTTTGACTATTCTGTTATCAACGTAAGAGTTGGTTTGAGAGTCATATCATAAACGCCTCCATGGCTGAAAGGGCGACCATGTTTGGTGCAACGAGAAGTTCGAACCTGCGACATTAGGATTTAGAGTCCAATGACCATGCCTGAGTTATCTTCTTATCAAAATTCTCACGAAATTCATTTTACACTTTAAAATTATAAAGATATTTCTCTGAGTGACAGATCAAGAAAGAACGATAATGCGTCACCATTAATTCAATTACTGCAGCAAGAAGGAAACAGTCTTAGAATACGATTTGCATATTAGAAATTACACATATTTTACATTATTAGAGGAATAAAACCTCAGGCTGAAAATCGCATCCCTAGAATGTGACATGCAGTTTTAGAAACGTTCAAAAGTGCCTCGCATACCATGGTGGAATATATGTTTCGACATTTAGATGCTGATATGAAAGACTGCAATAAAGCTTTCTAGTTTCAAATTGAATGATTCCAGAACGTCCCAAACCAAAAAAACAAAAAAAAATCCGCTAACATTCAGGCCTATATTGATAACAGAACATTTGGACTTGACTTCCGTCAGAGTTTTCCTTCTTTTAAAGGTGTTTTGATAAAGAAATGAGGCCCTATAATACGTAATTTATTAATTTTCTCCTCGAGAGTTATCAATCGTGAAACTGTTGGTTGTTTACGTAGGTCAGAGATAAGATTTGTGAGGAAATAAGTCTTGAAGAAATTGCTTGTATTATGATACAGACGGCGATAAAAGTTAGAATTATGTTCTCTTTGTCACGTAACATATATTTAAGAGCGTAAAAGTGCCACTAACCTGTAAAAGTAGTAGTTCTTCGAATGTCATCTTCATACCTGCTCGTTTATTAGAAATAAGTTTCTCTTTGAATTACGTATGATTCCTGATGCACCTTTTCGTCATTGTTATCATGAGTGGAGTTTTAACCTTAATATTTATTTTACATTGCTAATACACCCAACTTCATTCAACTCGGACAGCTGTAACGCTTCTGAAATAACAACCCTAAAATCAGGGTTTCATACTTCTTGATGGACGCCTACATGTGGTTTTGCTACAAGAAAACATACACTCTTAAACTGACAAATAAAGAATTTTAATTTTAATGGTAAAAATAAGACACACATAATTAAAGATCCATTAATGGAAAGAAACACTATGTTGCTTTAACAAATGTTCATATATCCTACAACAGTAAATACATACACAAAATCGTGAAAATACTCTCGAGATCCTTACAAACGCCTAACTTTGTGCGACGTACTTACAATACCGAATAATGATTTAGTTCATTCGTCAAATATACGTAATGAACATATCTGAGTCTTGTAATATTACGATGTACAGTGCAAGAAGTGTTTGACGTTTTGTAGCCGTAACGATCACTTTTTTTTTGCACAACTCTTTTTTTTTTTCAATCCGCTGTTTTATGGAAATTCAAAGGATTGGGATTTTGAAGAATTTCGTAAAATATGGAAATATATTATTGGTTAAAGTGTGGTAGTTTGAATGAAATTTTCTCCTTTGTTAATATTAATTAATTTGACTAAACACGTGTTTTGTTTCCGCTTTAAAGAGGCAGCGTCGTGGCTTTCTACAGTTAAGTTTGAAAGTGTACTATAAAGAAATGGCATCATAAGTATATTTTATCGGCCAGATCTAATACACCTTAAATATTACAGAGGTTAATGAGATCTGAATCAGGGCGAATGACAAGGTGAATGTATATTTTAGGGTATACAACAATTTCCAAATTAACAAAATGGAATTAGTTGTTACTATCTCATCTTGATGTAGTTGGATTAATATATTAGTTTTGTTTATGTTATGTTATATTAATTTTGATAAATAATTTAACCACAATAAATTATTTTGCATTTTAATATAAATGAATGATATTCTGACATTGTATTTGCAGGGTTGCGTTAAAAGTACGTGACACAGAGACAGTATTGAACTAGTATTTTAAAGGCCGCTATAGCATAACGTGGCACACAGATTGCCTTGAACAAATGTATTACAGGGATGCTGTGACACGTAAGCGGTCTTGAACAACTGTTTCACAGGGCTGCTTTTACACACGTGACACACAGACATTTATGTGTTATTATTTTACATTTTTTCAGTTCATTATCATCGTCGCTGTAATGCGACTTTAATTTCTTCAATGTTAGGAACGGTGTGTGTGTTGTCTTAGAGCAATGCTAGATCGAGGTATCTGCTGAATCCACGAGAGGTATTGATGTTACGAACGATATTTAGAGCGATGAGTTTTTATTCACGTAAGAGCCCATTTTTGAAGCTGGTGAATTCAGCAGTTTAGGGAAAGGAGATTTTAGGAAATTCTATGGTTCCCCTCGCGGTGTAATGAAAACTTTACACTTCTGCAAATATATAAATTTATGCATGACAAACACAACTAATCTTGGTATATGGATATAAAATAGTGATATTAGAATAATACACCTTTTTCACTGCTCAGAAGTATCACTGAAAGTGAGAGAAAAGGGCTCGTCCGGGATTTGAACCCGGACCTCTGCACCCAAAGCGAGAATCATACCCCTAGACCAACGAGCCGATTTTCGACAACCCTTTGTAAAGTATATGAAAATATCTATTTAGTTTGATGCTACATATATTTCGTCTAAATAAAATAAAGTTGTTCTCTAAGTGTATTAACAAGCTGTCACCATAAAAACTCTAAAAGTATTACGAAATGGATTATTACCCACAGCCTACACTTGACTATTCTGTTATCAACGAAGAGTTGGTTTGAGAGTCATATCATAACGCCTCCATGGCTGAAAGGGCGACCATGTTTGGTGCAACCGAAGTTCGAACCTGCGACATTAGGATTTAGAGTCCAATGACCATGCCGAGGCATCTCTTATCAAAATTCTCACGAAATTCATTTACACTTTAAAATTATAAAGATATTCTCGAGTGACAGATCAAAAGAACGATAATGACGTCACCATTAATTCAATTACTGCAGCAAGAAGGAAACAGTCTTAGAATACGATTTGCATATTAGAAATTACACATATTTTACATTATTAGAGGAATAAAACCTCAGGCTGAAAATCGCATCCCTAGAATGTGACATGCAGTTTTAGAAACGTTCAAAAAGTGCCTCGTACCATGGTGGAATATATCGTTTCGACATTTAGATGCTGATATGAAAGACTGCAATAAAGCTTTCTAGTTTCAAATTGAATGATTCCAGAACGTCCCAAACCAAAAAACACAAAAAAAATCCGCTAACATTCGAAGCCTATATTGATAACAGAACATTTGGACTTGACTTCCGTCAGAGTTTTCCTTTTTTTAAAGGTGTTTTGATAAAGAAATGAGGCCCTATAATACGTAATTTATTAATTTTCTCCTCGAGAGTTATCAATCGTGAAACTGTTGGTTGTTTACGTAGGTCAGAGATAAGATTTGTGAGGAAATAAGTCTTGAAGAAACTGCTTCGTATTATGATACAGACGGCGATAAATAGTTAGAATTATGTTCTCTTTGTCACGTAACATATATTTAAGAGCGTAAAAGTGCCACTAACCTGTAAAAGTAGTAGTTCTTCGAATGTCATCTTCATACCTGCTCGTTTATTAGAAATAAGTTTTCTTTTGAATTACGTATGATTCCTGATGCACCTTTTTCGTCATTGTTATCATGAGTGGAGTTTTAACTCTTAATATTTATTTTTACATTGCTAATACACCCAACTTCATTCAACTCGGACAGCTGTAACGCTTCGAAATAACAACCCTAAAATCAGGGTTTCATACTCTTGATGGAAACGCCTACATGTGGTTTTGCTACAAGAAAACACACTCTTAAACTGACAAATAAAGAATTTTAATTTTAATGGTAAAAAATAAGACACACATAATTAAAGATCCATTAATGGAAAGAAACACTATGTTGCTTTAACAAATGTTCATATATCCTACAACAGTAAATACATACACAAAATCGTGAAAATACTTCTCGAGATCCTTTTACAAACGCCTAACTTTGTGCGACGTACTTACAATACCGAATAATGATTTAGTTCATTCGTCAAATATACGTAATGAACATATCTGAGTCTTGTAATATTACGATGTACAGTGCAAGAAGTGTTTGACGTTTTGTAGCCGTAACGATCACTTTTTTTGCACAACTCTTTTTTTTTTTCAATCGCTGTTTCTTTATGGAAATTCAGCGATTGGATTTTGAAGAATTTCGTAAAATATGGAAATATATTATTTAAAGTGTGTGGTAGTTTGAATGAAATTTTCTCCTTTGTTAATATTAATTAATTTGACTAAACACGTGTTTCTGTTTCCGCTTTAAAGAGGCAGCGTCGTGGCTTTCACAGTTAAGTTTGAAAGTGTACTATAAAGAAATGGCATCATAAGTATATTTTTATCGGCCAGATCTAATACACCTTAAATATTACAGAGGTTAATGAGATCTGAATCAGAAGGAATGACAAGGTGAATGTATATTTTAGGGTATACAACAATTTCCAAATTAACAAAATGGAATTAGTTGTTACTATCTCATCTTGATGTAGTTGGATTAATATATTAGTTTTTTTGTTTATGTTATGTTATATTAATTTTGATAAATAATTTAACCACAATAAATTATTTTGCATTTTAATATAAATGAATGATATTCTGACATTGTATTTGCAGGGTTGCGTTAAAGTACGTGACACAGAGACAGTATTGAACTAGTATTTTAAAGGGCACACAGATTGCCTTAAACAAATGTATTACAGGGATGATGTGACACGTAAGCGGTCTTGAACAACTGTTTCACAGGGCTGCTTTTACACACGTGACACACAGACATTTATGTTATTATTTTACATTTTTCAGTTCATTATCATCGTCGCTGTAATGCGACTTTAATTTCTTCAATCATGTTAGGAACGGGTGTGTGTGTTGTCTTAGAGCAATGCTAGATCGAGGTATCTGCTGAATCCACGAGAGGTATTGATGTTACGAACGATATTTAGAGCGATGAGTTTTTATTCACGTAAGAGCCCATTTTTGAAGCTGGTGAATTCAGCAGTTTAGGGAAAGGAGATTTTAGGAAATTCTATGGTTCCCCTCGCGGTGTAATGAAAACTTTACACTTCTGCAAATATATAAATTTATGCATGACAAACACAACTAATCTTGGTATATGGATATAAAATAGTGTTAGAATAATACACCTTTTTCACTGCTCAGAAGTATCACTGAAAGTGAGAGAAAAGGGCTCGTCCGGGATTTGAACCCGGGACCTCTCGCACCCAAAGCGAGAATCATACCCCTAGACCAACGAGCCGATTTTCGACAACCTCTTGTAAAGTATATCAAAATATATTTAGTTTGATGCTACATATATTTCGTCTAAATAAAATAAAGTTGTTCTCTAAGTGTATTAACAAGCTGTCACCATAAAAACTCTAAAAGTATTACGAAATGGATTATTACCCACAGCCTACACTTGGACTATTCTGTTATCAACGAAGAGTTGGTTTGAGAGTCATATCATAACGCCTCCATGGCTGAAAGGGCGACCATGTTTGGTGCAACCGAAGTTCGAACCTGCGACATTAGGATTTAGAGTCCAATGACCATGCCGAGGCATCTCTTATCAAAATTCTCACGAAATTCATTTACACTTTAAAATTATAAAGATATTTCTCGAGTGACAGATCAAAAGAACGATAATGACGTCACCATTAATTCAATTACTGCAGCAAGAAGGAAACAGTCTTAGAATACGATTTGCATATTAGAAATTACACATATTTTACATTATTAGAGGAATAAAACCTCAGGCTGAAAATCGCATCCCTAGAATGTGACATGCAGTTTTAGAAACGTTCAAAAAGTGCCTCGTACCATGGTGGAATATATCGTTTCGACATTTAGATGCTGATATGAAAGACTGCAATAAAGCTTTCTAGTTTCAAATTGAATGATTCCAGAACGTCCCAAACCAAAAAACAAAAAAAATCCGCTAACATTCGAAGCCTATATTGATAACAGAACATTTGGACTTGACTTCCGTCAGAGTTTTCCCTTTTTTTTAAAGGTGTTTTGATAAAGAAATGAGGCCCTATAATACGTAATTTATTAATTTTCTCCTCGAGAGTTATCAATCGTGAAACTGTTGGTTGTTTACGTAGGTCAGAGATAAGATTTGTGAGGAAATAAGTCTTGAAGAAACTGCTTCGTATTATGATACAGACGGCGATAAATAGTTAGAATTATGTTCTCTTTGTCACGTAACATATATTTAAGAGCGTAAAAGTGCCACTAACCTGTAAAGTAGTAGTTCTTCGAATGTCATCTTCATACCTGCTCGTTTATTAGAAATAAGTTTCTCTTTGAATTACGTATGATTCCTGATGCACCTTTTTCGTCATTGTTATCATGAGTGGAGTTTTAACTCTTAATATTTATTTTTACATTGCTAATACACCCAACTTCATTCAACTCGGACAGCTGTAACGCTTCGAAATAACAACCCTAAAATCAGGGTTTCATACTTCTTGATGGAAACGCCTACATGTGGTTTTGCTACAAGAAAACACACTCTTAAACTGACAAATAAAGAATTTTAATTTTAATGGTAAAAATAAGACACACATAATTAAAGATCCATTAATGGAAAGAAACACTATGTTGCTTTAACAAATGTTCATATATCCTACAACAGTAAATACATACACAAAATCGTGAAAATACTTCTCGAGATCCTTTTACAAACGCCTAACTTTGTGCGACGTACTTACAATACCGAATAATGATTTAGTTCATTCGTCAAATATACGTAATGAACATATCTGAGTCTTGTAATATTACGATGTACAGTGCAAGAAGTGTTTGACGTTTTGTAGCCGTAACGATCACTTTTTTTTTGCACAACTCTTTTTTTTTTTCAATCGCTGTTTCTTTATGGAAATTCAGCGATTGGGATTTTTGAAGAATTTCGTAAAATATGGAAATATATTATTGGTTAAAGTGTGGTAGTTTGAATGAAATTTTCTCCTTTTGTTAATATTAATTAATTTGACTAAACACGTGTTTCTGTTTCCGCTTTAAAGAGGCAGCGTCGTGGCTTTCACAGTTAAGTTTGAAAGTGTACTATAAAGAAATGGCATCATAAGTATATTTTTATCGGCCAGATCTAATACACCTTAAATATTACAGAGGTTAATGAGATCTGAATCAGGGCGAATGACAAGGTGAATGTATATTTTAGGGTATACAACAATTTCCAAATTAACAAAATGGAATTAGTTGTTACTATCTCATCTTGATGTAGTTGGATTAATATATTAGTTTTTGTTTATGTTATGTTATATTAATTTTGATAAATAATTTAACCACAATAAATTATTTTGCATTTTAATATAAATGAATGATATTCTGACATTGTATTTGCAGGGTTGCGTTAAAGTACGTGACACAGAGACAGTATTGAACTAGTATTTTAAAGGGCACACAGATTGCCTTAAACAAATGTATTACAGGGATGCTGTGACACGTAAGCGGTCTTGAACAACTGTTTCACAGGGCTGCTTTTACACACGTGACACACAGACATTTATGTGTTATTATTTTACATTTTTTCAGTTCATTATCATCGTCGCTGTAATGCGACTTTAATTTCTTCAATCATGTTAGGAACGGGTGTGTGTGTTGTCTTAGAGCAATGCTAGATCGAGGTATCTGCTGAATCCACGAGAGGTATTGATGTTACGAACGATATTTAGAGCGATGAGTTTTTATTCACGTAAGAGCCCATTTTTGAAGCTGGTGAATTCAGCAGTTTAGGGAAAGGAGATTTTAGGAAATTCTATGGTTCCCCTCGCGGTGTAATGAAAACTTTACACTTCTGCAAATATATAAATTTATGCATGACAAACACAACTAATCTTGGTATATGGATATAAAATAGTGTTAGAATAATACACCTTTTTCACTGCTCAGAAGTATCACTGAAAGTGAGAGAAAAGGGCTCGTCCGGGATTTGAACCCGGGACCTCTCGCACCCAAAGCGAAAATCATACCCTAGACCAACGAGCCGATTTTCGACAACCCTTTGTAAAGTATATGAAAATATCTATTTAGTTTGATGCTACATATATTTCGTCTAAATAAAATAAAGTTGTTCTCTAAGTGTATTAACAAGCTGTCACCATAAAAACTCTAAAAGTATTACGAAATGGATTATTACCCACAGCCTACACTTGGACTATTCTGTTATCAACGAAGAGTTGGTTTGAGAGTCATATCATAACGCCTCCATGGCTGAAAGGGCGACCATGTTTGGTGCAACCGAAGTTCGAACCTGCGACATTAGGATTTAGAGTCCAATGACCATGCCGAGGCATCTCTTATCAAAATTCTCACGAAATTCATTTACACTTTAAAATTATAAAGATATTTCTCGAGTGACAGATCAAAAGAACGATAATGACGTCACCATTAATTCAATTACTGCAGCAAGAAGGAAACAGTCTTAGAATACGATTTGCATATTAGAAATTACACATATTTTACATTATTAGAGGAATAAAACCTCAGGCTGAAAATCGCATCCCTAGAATGTGACATGCAGTTTTAGAAACGTTCAAAAAAGTGCCTCGTACCATGGTGGAATATATCGTTTCGACATTTAGATGCTGATATGAAAGACTGCAATAAAGCTTTCTAGTTTCAAATTGAATGATTCCAGAACGTCCCAAACCAAAAACAAAAAAAAATCCGCTAACATTCGAAGCCTATATTGATAACAGAAGATTTGGACTTGACTGACTTCCGTCAGAGTTTTCCCTTTTTTCTAAAGGTGTTTTTGATAAAGAAATGAGGCCCTATAATACGTAATTTATTAATTTTCTCCTCGAGAGTTATCAATCGTGAAACTGTTGGTTGTTTACGTAGGTCAGAGATAATATTTGTGAGGAAATAAGTCTTGAAGAAACTGCTTCGTATTATGATACAGACGGCGATAAATAGTTAGAATTATGTTCTCTTTGTCACGTAACATATATTTAAGAGCGTAAAAGTGCCACTAACCTGTAAAAGTAGTAGTTCTTCGAATGTCATCTTCATACCTGCTCGTTTATTAGAAATAAGTTTCTCTTTGAATTACGTATGATTCCTGATGCACCTTTTCGTCATTGTTATCATGAGTGGAGTTTTAACTCTTAATATTTATTTTACATTGCTAATACACCCAACTTCATTCAACTCGGACAGCTGTAACGCTTCGAAATAACAACCCTAAAATCAGGGTTTCATACTTCTTGATGGAAACGCCTACATGTGGTTTTGCTACAAGAAAACACACTCTTAAACTGACAAATAAAGAATTTTAATTTTAATGGTAAAAATAAGACACACATAATTAAAGATCCATTAATGGAAAGAAACACTATGTTGCTTTAACAAATGTTCATATATCCTACAACAGTAAATACATACAGAAACTCGTAAAAATACTTCTCGAGATCCTTTTACAAACGCCTAACTTTGTGCGACGTACTTACAATACCGAATAATGATTTAGTTCATTCGTCAAATATACGTAATGAACATATCTGAGTCTTGTAATATTACGATGTACAGTGCAAGAAGTGTTTGACGTTTTGTAGCCGTAACGATCACTTTTTTTTTGCACAACTCTTTTTTTTTTTTCAATCGCTGTTTCTTTATGGAAATTCAGCGATTGGGATTTTTGAAGAATTTCGTAAAATATGGAAATATATTATTGGTTAAAGTGTGGTAGTTTGAATGAAATTTTCTCCTTTTGTTAATATTAATTAATTTGACTAAACACGTGTTTCTGTTTCCGCTTTAAAGAGGCAGCGTCGTGGCTTTCACAGTTAAGTTTGAAAGTGTACTATAAAGAAATGGCATCATAAGTATATTTTATCGGCCAGATCTAATACACCTTAAATATTACAGAGGTTAATGAGATCTGAATCAGGGCGAATGACAAGGTGAATGTATATTTTAGGGTATACAACAATTTCCAAATTAACAAAATGGAATTAGTTGTTACTATCTCATCTTGATGTAGTTGGATTAATATATTAGTTTTTGTTTATGTTATGTTATATTAATTTTGATAAATAATTTAACCACAATAAATTATTTTGCATTTTAATATAAATGAATGATATTCTGACATTGTATTTGCAGGGTTGCGTTAAAGTACGTGACACAGAGACAGTATTGAACTAGTATTTTAAAGGGCCGCTATAGCATACGTGGCACACAGATTGCCTTGAACAAATGTATTACAGGGATGCTGTGACACGTAAGCGGTCTTGAACAACTGTTTCACAGGGCTGCTTTTACACACGTGACACACAGACATTTATGTGTTATTATTTTACATTTTTTCAGTTCATTATCATCGTCGCTGTAATGCGACTTTAATTTCTTCAATCATGTTAGGAACGGGTGTGTGTGTTGTCTTAGAGCAATGCTAGATCGAGGTATCTGCTGAATCCACGAGAGGTATTGATGTTACGAACGATATTTAGAGCGATGAGTTTTTATTCACGTAAGAGCCCATTTTTGAAGCTGGTGAATTCAGCAGTTTAGGGAAAGGAGATTTTAGGAAATTCTATGGTTCCCCTCGCGGTGTAATGAAAACTTTACACTTCTGCAAATATATAAATTTATGCATGACAAACACAACTAATCTTGGTATATGGATATAAAATAGTGTTAGAATAATACACCTTTTTCACTGCTCAGAAGTATCACTGAAAGTGAGAGAAAAGGGCTCGTCCGGGATTTGAACCGGGACCTCTCGCACCCAAAGCGAGAATCATACCCCTAGACCAACGAGCCGATTTTCGACAACCCTTTGTAAAGTATATGAAAATATCTATTTAGTTTGATGCTACATATATTTCGTCTAAATAAAATAAAGTTGTTCTCTAAGTGTATTAACAAGCTGTCACAATAAAAACTCTAAAAGTATTACGAAATGGATTATTACCCACAGCCTACACTTGGACTATTCTGTTATCAACGAAGAGTTGGTTTGAGAGTCATATCATAACGCCTCCATGGCTGAAAGGGCGACCATGTTTGGTGCAACCGAAGTTCGAACCTGCGACATTAGGATTTAGAGTCCAATGACCATGCCGAGGCATCTCTTATCAAAATTCTCACGAAATTCATTTACACTTTAAAATTATAAAGATATTTCTCGAGTGACAGATCAAAAGAACGATAATGACGTCACCATTAATTCAATTACTGCAGCAAGAAGGAAACAGTCTTAGAATACGATTTGCATATTAGAAATTACACATATTTTACATTATTAGAGGAATAAAACCTCAGGCTGAAAATCGCATCTCTAGAATGTGACATGCAGTTTTAGAAACGTTCAAAAAGTGCCTCGTACCATGGTGGAATATATCGTTTCGACATTTAGATGCTGATATGAAAGACTGCAATAAAGCTTTCTAGTTTCAAATTGAATGATTCCAGAACGTCCCAAACCAAAAACACAAAAAAATCCGCTAACATTCGAAGCCTATATTGATAACAGAACATTTGGACTTGACTTCCGTCAGAGTTTTCCCTTTTTTTTAAAGGTGTTTTTGATAAAGACATGAGGCCCTATAATACGTAATTTATTAATTTTCTCCTCGAGAGTTATCAATCGTGAAACTGTTGGTTGTTTACGTAGGTCAGAGATAAGATTTGTGAGGAAATAAGTCTTGAAGAAACTGCTTCGTATTATGATACAGACGGCGATAAATAGTTAGAATTATGTTCTCTTTGTCACGTAACATATATTTAAGAGCGTAAAAGTGCCACTAACCTGTAAAAGTAGTAGTTCTTCGAATGTCATCTTCATACCTGCTCGTTTATTAGAAATAAGTTTCTCTTTGAATTACGTATGATTCCTGATGCACCTTTTCGTCATTGTTATCATGAGTGGAGTTTTAACTCTTAATATTTATTTTTACATTGCTAATACACCCAACTTCATTCAACTCGGACAGCTGTAACGCTTCGAAATAACAACCCTAAAATCAGGGGTTTCATACTTCTTGATGGAAACGCCTACATGTGGTTTTGCTACAAGAAAAACACACTCTTTAACTGACAAATAAAGAATTTTAATTTTAATGGTAAAAATAAGACACACATAATTAAAGATCCATTAATGGAAAGAAACACTATGTTGCTTTAACAAATGTTCATATATCCTACAACAGTAAATACATACACAAAATCGTGAAAATACTTCTCGAGATCCTTTTACAAACGCCTAACTTTGTGCGACGTACTTACAATACCGAATAATGATTTAGTTCATTCGTCAAATATACGTAATGAACATATCTGAGTCTTGTAATATTACGATGTACAGTGCAAGAAGTGTTTGACGTTTTGTAGCCGTAACGATCACTTTTTTTTGCACAACTCTTTTTTTTTTTTCAATCGCTGTTTCTTTATGGAAATTCAGCGATTGGGATTTTTGAAGAATTTCGTAAAATATGGAAATATATTATTGGTTAAAGTGTGGTAGTTTGAATGAAATTTTCTCCTTTGTTAATATTAATTAATTTGACTAAACACGTGTTTCTGTTTCCGCTTTAAAGAGGCAGCGTCGTGGCTTTCACAGTTAAGTTTGAAAGTGTACTATAAAGAAATGGCATCATAAGTATATTTTTATCGGCCAGATCTAATACACCTTAAATATTACAGAGGTTAATGAGATCTGAATCAGGGCGAATGACAAGGTGAATGTATATTTTAGGGTATACAACAATTTCCAAATTAACAAAATGGAATTAGTTGTTACTATCTCATCTTGATGTAGTTGGATTAATATATTAGTTTTTGTTTATGTTATGTTATATTAATTTTGATAAATAATTTAACCACAATAAATTATTTTGCCTTTTAATATAAATGAATGATATTCTGACATTGTATTTGCAGGGTTGCGTTAAAGTACGTGACACAGAGACAGTATTGAACTAGTATTTTAAAGGGCCGCTATAGCATACGTGGCACACAGATTGCCTTGAACAAATGTATTACAGGGATGCTGTGACACGTAAGCGGTCTTGAACAACTGTTTCACAGGGTTGCTTTTACACACGTGACACACAGACATTTATGTGCTATTATTTTACATTTTTTCAGTTCATTATCATCGTCGCTGTAATGCGACTTTAATTTCTTCAATCATGTTAGGAACGGGTGTGTGTGTTGTCTTAGAGCAATGCTAGATCGAGGTATCTGCTGAATCCACGAGAGGTATTGATGTTACGAACGATATTTAGAGCGATGAGTTTTATTCACGTAAGAGCCCATTTTGAAGCTGGTGAATTCAGCAGTTTAGGGAAGGAGATTTTAGGAAATTCTATGGTTCCCCTCGCGGTGTAATGAAAACTTTACACTTCTGCAAATATATAAATTTATGCATGACAAACACAACTAATCTTGGTATATGGATATAAAATAGTGTTAGAATAATACACCTTTTTCACTGCTCACAAGTATCACTGAAAGTGAAAGAAAAGGGTTCGTCCGGGATTTGAACCCGGGACCTCTCGCACCCAAAGCGAAAATCATACCCCTAGACCAACGAGCCGATTTTCGACAACCCTTTGTAAAGTATATGAAAATATCTATTTAGTTTGATGCTACATATATTTCGTCTAAATAAAATAAAGTTGTTCTCTAAGTGTATTAACAAGCTGTCACCATAAAAAACTCTAAACGTATTACGAAATGGATTATTACCCACAGCCTACACTTGGACTATTCTGTTATCAACGAAGAGTTGGTTTGAGAGTCACATCATAACGCCTCCATGGCTGAAAGGGCGACCATGTTTGGTGCAACCGAAGTTCGAACCTGCGACATTAGGATTTAGAGTCCAATGACCATGCCGAGGCATCTCTTATCAAAATTCTCACGAAATTCATTTACACTTTAAAATTATAAAGATATTTCTCGAGTGACAGATCAAAAGAACGATAATGACGTCACCATTAATTCAATTACTGCAGCAAGAAGGAAACAGTCTTAGAATACGATTTGCATATTAGAAATTACACATATTTTACATTATTAGAGGAATAAAACCTCAGGCTGAAAATCGCATCCCTAGAATGTGACATGCAGTTTTAGAAACGTTCAAAAAGTGCCTCGTACCATGGTGGAATATATCGTTTCGACATTTAGATGCTGATATGAAAGACTGCAATAAAGCTTTCTAGTTTCAAATTGAATGATTCCAGAACGTCCCAAACCAAAAAACACAAAAAAAATCCGCTAACATTCGAAGCCTATATTGATAACAGAACATTTGGACTTGACTTCCGTCAGAGTTTTCCTTTTTTTAAAGGTGTTTTGATAAAGAAATGAGGCCCTATAATACGTAATTTATTAATTTTCTCCTCGAGAGTTATCAATCGTGAAACTGTTGGTTGTTTACGTAGGTCAGAGATAAGATTTGTGAGGAAATAAGTCTTGAAGAAACTGCTTCGTATTATGATACAGACGGCGATAAATAGTTAGAATTATGTTCTCTTTGTCACGTAACATATATTTAAGAGCGTAAAAGTGCCACTAACCTGTAAAAGTAGTAGTTCTTCGAATGTCATCTTCATACCTGCTCGTTTATTAGAAATAAGTTTCTCTTTGAATTACGTATGATTCCTGATGCACCTTTTCGTCATTGTTATCATGAGTGGAGTTTTAACTCTTAATATTTATTTTTACATTGCTAATACACCCAACTTCATTCAACTCGGACAGCTGTAACGCTTCGAAATAACAACCCTAAAATCAGGGGTTTCATACTTCTTGATGGAAACGCCTACATGTGGTTTTGCTACAAGAAAAACACACTCTTTAACTGACAAATAAAGAATTTTAATTTTAATGGTAAAAATAAGACACACATAATTAAAGATCCATTAATGGAAAGAAACACTATGTTGCTTTAACAAATGTTCATATATCCTACAACAGTAAATACATACACAAAATCGTGAAAATACTTCTCGAGATCCTTTTCCAAACGCCTAACTTTGTGCGACGTACTTACAATACCGAATAATGATTTAGTTCATTCGTCAAATATACGTAATGAACATATCTGAGTCTTGTAATATTACGATGTACAGTGCAAGAAGTGTTTGACGTTTTGTAGCCGTAACGATCACTTTTTTTTTGCACAACTCTTTTTTTTTTTCAATCGCTGTTTCTTTATGGAAATTCAGCGATTGGGATTTTTGAAGAATTTCGTAAAATATGGAAATATATTATTGGTTAAAGTGTGGTAGTTTGAATGAAATTTTCTCCTTTTGTTAATATTAATTAATTTGACTAAACACGTGTTTCTGTTTCCGCTTTAAAGAGGCAGCGTCGTGGCTTTCACAGTTAAGTTTGAAAGTGTACTATAAAGAAATGGCATCATAAGTATATTTTATCGGCCAGATCTAATACACCTTAAATATTACAGAGGTTAATGAGATCTGAATCAGGGCGAATGACAAGGTGAATGTATATTTTAGGGTATACAACAATTTCCAAATTAACAAAATGGAATTAGTTGTTACTATCTCATCTTGATGTAGTTGGATTAATATATTAGTTTTGTTTATGTTATGTTATATTAATTTTGATAAATAATTTAACCACAATAAATTATTTTGCATTTTAATATAAATGAATGATATTCTGACATTGTATTTGCAGGGTTGCGTTAAAGTACGTGACACAGAGACAGTATTGAACTAGTATTTTAAAGGGCCGCTATAGCATACGTGGCACACAGATTGCCTTGAACAAATGTATTACAGGGATGCTGTGACACGTAAGCGGTCTTGAACAACTGTTTCACAGGGTTGCTTTTACACACGTGACACACAGACATTTATGTGCTATTATTTTACATTTTTTCAGTTCATTATCATCGTCGCTGTAATGCGACTTTAATTTCTTCAATCATGTTAGGAACGGGTGTGTGTGTTGTCTTAGAGCAATGCTAGATCGAGGTATCTGCTGAATCCACGAGAGGTATTGATGTTACGAACGATATTTAGAGCGATGAGTTTTATTCACGTAAGAGCCCATTTTTGAAGCTGGTGAATTCAGCAGTTTAGGGGAAGGAGATTTAAAGAAATTCTATGGTTCCCCTCGCGGTGTAATGAAAACTTTACACTTCTGCAAATATATAAATTTATGCATGACAAACACAACTAATCTTGGTATATGGATATAAAATAGTGTTAGAATAATACACCTTTTTCACTGCTCAGAAGTATCACTGAAAGTGAGAGAAAAGGGCTCGTCCGGATTTGAACCCGGGACCTCTCGCACCCAAAGCGAGAATCATACCCTAGACCAACGAGCCGATTTTCGACAACCCTTTGTAAAGTATATGAAAATATCTATTTAGTTTGATGCTACATATATTTCGTCTAAATAAAATAAAGTTGTTCTCTAAGTGTATTAACAAGCTGTCACCATAAAAACTCTAAAAGTATTACGAAATGGATTATTACCCACAGCCTACACTTGGACTATTCTGTTATCAACGAAGAGTTGGTTTGAGAGTCATATCATAACGCCTCCATGGCTGAAAGGGCGACCATGTTTGGTGCAACCGAAGTTCGAACCTGCGACATTAGGATTTAGAGTCCAATGACCATGCCGAGGCATCTCTTATCAAAATTCTCACGAAATTCATTTACACTTTAAAATTATAAAGATATTTCTCGAGTGACAGATCAAAAGAACGATAATGACGTCACCATTAATTCAATTACTGCAGCAAGAAGGAAACAGTCTTAGAATACGATTTGCATATTAGAAATTACACATATTTTACATTATTAGAGGAATAAAACCTCAGGCTGAAAATCGCATCCCTAGAATGTGACATGCAGTTTTAGAAACGTTCAAAAAGTGCCTCGTACCATGGTGGAATATATCGTTTCGACATTTAGATGCTGATATGAAAGACTGCAATAAAGCTTTCTAGTTTCAAATTGAATGATTCCAGAACGTCCCAAACCAAAAAACACAAAAAAATCCGCTAACATTCGAAGCCTATATTGATAACAGAACATTTGGACTTGACTTCCGTCAGAGTTTTCCCTTTTTTTTAAAGGTGTTTTGATAAAGAAATGAGGCCCTATAATACGTAATTTATTAATTTTCTCCTCGAGAGTTATCAATCGTGAAACTGTTGGTTGTTTACGTAGGTCAGAGATAAGATTTGTGAGGAAATAAGTCTTGAAGAAACTGCTTAGTATTATGATACAGACGGCGATAAATAGTTAGAATTATGTTCTCTTTGTCACGTAACATATATTTAAGAGCGTAAAAGTGCCACTAACCTGTAAAAGTAGTAGTTCTTCGAATGTCATCTTCATACCTGCTCGTTTATTAGAAATAAGTTTCTCTTTTGAATTACGTATGATTCCTGATGCACCTTTTTCGTCATTGTTATCATGAGTGGAGTTTTAACTCTTAATATTTATTTTTACATTGCTAATACACCCAACTTCATTCAACTCGGACAGCTGTAACGCTTCGAAATAACAACCCTAAAATCAGGGTTTCATACTTCTTGATGGAAACGCCTACATGTGGTTTTGCTACAAGAAAAACACACTCTTAAACTGACAAATAAAGAATTTTAATTTTAATGGTAAAAATAAGACACACATAATTAAAGATCCATTAATGGAAAGAAACACTATGTTGCTTTAACAAATGTTCATATATCCTACAACAGTAAATACATACACAAAATCGTGAAAATACTTCTCGAGATCCTTTTACAAACGCCTAACTTTGTGCGACGTACTTACAATACCGAATAATGATTTAGTTCATTCGTCAAATATACGTAATGAACATATCTGAGTCTTGTAATATTACGATGTACAGTGCAAGAAGTGTTTGACGTTTTGTAGCCGTAACGATCACTTTTTTTTGCACAACTCTTTTTTTTTCAATCGCTGTTTCTTTATGGAAATTCAGCGATTGGGATTTTTGAAGAATTTCGTAAAATATGGAAATATATTATTGGTTAAAGTGTGGTAGTTTCAATGAAATTTTCTCCTTTTGTTAATATTAATTAATTTGCCTAAACACGTGTTTCTGTTTCCGCTTTAAAGAGGCAGCGTCGTGGCTTTCACAGTTAAGTTTGAAAGTGTACTATAAAGAAATGGCATCATAAGTATATTTTTATCGGCCAGATCTAATACACCTTAAATATTACAGAGGTTAATGAGATCTGAATCAGGGCGAATGACAAGGTGAATGTATATTTTAGGGTATACAACAATTTCCAAATTAACAAAATGGAATTAGTTGTTACTATCTCATCTTGATGTAGTTGGATTAATATATTAGTTTTTTGTTTATGTTATGTTATATTAATTTTGATAAATAATTTAACCACAATAAATTATTTTGCATTTTAATATAAATGAATGATATTCTGACATTGTATTTGCAGGGTTGCGTTAAAGTACGTGACACAGAGACAGTATTGAACTAGTATTTTAAAGGGCACACAGATTGCCTTTAACAAATGTATTACAGGGATGCTGTGACACGTAAGCGGTCTTGAACAACTGTTTCACAGGGCTGCTTTTACACACGTGACACACAGACATTTATGTGTTATTATTTTACATTTTTTCAGTTCATTATCATCGTCGCTGTAATGCGACTTTAATTTCTTCAATCATGTTAGGAACGGGTGTGTGTGTTGTCTTAGAGCAATGCTAGATCGAGGTATCTGCTGAATCCACGAGAGGTATTGATGTTACGAACGATATTTAGAGCGATGAGTTTTTATTCACGTAAGACCCCATTTTTGAAGCTGGTGAATTCAGCAGTTTAGGGGAAGGAGATTTTAGGAAATTCTAAGGTTCCCCTCGCGGTGTAATGAAAACTTTACACTTCTGCAAATATATAAATTTATGCATGACAAACACAACTAATCTTGGTATATGGATATAAAATGGTGTTAAAATAATACACCTTTTTCACTGCTCAGAAGTATCACTGAAAGTGAGAGAAAAGGGCTCGTCCGGCATTTGAACCCAAGTCCTCTCGCACCCAAAGCGAGAATCATACCCTTAGACCAGGGGTGTGCAACATTTTTCGTCGGTTTGCCATATATCCAACTTCATCAATCAAGCGGGGCCACTTAAAAAACAAGCTTATTCGTGTACATGCACAATAAATTAAAAAAAATTCTCAAAATGCAAGCAATAATATTTTATATTTTTGCATGAGTGATCATTTTAGTGCGACACTTGAAATTTAGAGTCCTCGCAGAGCTTGTCAATATCAACTTTGACAGAAGTGGTTGCCACTCTTAACTGACTGGTCAAATGTTCATCAGTCAGCTGACTTCTACATTTGGTTTTGATGAGCTTCATTTTGGAGAAAAATTGCTCACAGCAGTAGGTGCTACCAAAAAAAGGAGGCAATTCTTTGTGCATGACGGGACAAATTGGGAAACTTTTCACGTACACAGAGTTTGTAAAAGTCTAGCAAACTGTTTTCAGAGAATTTCCTTTTAGTGTCCATGTCAGCCTGCAGTTCAATGAGTTCCATTTGGCAATCATCAGGACAGTCTTCCACTGCCAAATCAAAAGGTTAAGCGAACAATTTCAATCTAATTTCAGTTTGTCTGAAATCTGGAAATCTGTTTGCAAACTCATCACGCAGCTTTTGTACACTGGTTCCATATTTGGTGCAATCCAGATTAGGAAATTCCAGTTTCCTGGTTGCAAGACATGTAAAATGGGTCAATATGGCTCTTCTCAACTGAACCTGGAAAAGTTCCAATTTTTTCTCAAAAGCACAAATATGCTCAAACAACTTATTCACAAGTTGACTTTTCCCTTGTAGTTTTAAGTTTAAATCAGACAGATGCTGTGTAATGTCTGTGAGGAATGCTAAGTCATTCAGCCAGTTCTCATTGCTCAAGAAGTCCACATTCTGACGTTTGCTCTCCATGAAGAACTTAATCTCCTCTCGCAGATTCAGAATCTCTTCAAAGTAGCAGCTCTACTAAGCCAACGTACAGCAGAGAAGTACAAAACATCTGAATACTCACTGTCCAGCTCATCTAAAAAAGTTTAAAATTGTCGATGATTTAATCCTCGTGTTCGAATATAATTTACGCATTGGACGACATTTTTCATGACTTCTGCAAAATCAGAACTTTGGTGCACAAGCTCTCTTGGTGAATAATGCAATGGCTTACAACTACGTCTTGTGCTCCAATTGCAGTTAGAAATTTCTTGGTGAATCCATTTGTCCTACCTGTCATGGAAGGAGCACCATCTGTTGTAACACCACACAATTTATAAGGATTCAGTTCAAACTTTTCTACAACCTTAAGCACTTGTTCACAAATATCCTGTCCTGTGGTTGTGGAGGAAAGGCTTGCCATATCTAAAAAAAACTCTTCGAAAACATCAAAGCCTGCAGTAACAGCTCTGATGAAATGACAAGTTGGGATGTGTCATTGATATCAGTGCTTTCATCCAAAGCCAGACTGAAAGCTTCACACGAATTCAATCTCTCTTTCAAAGTTTCTTTGATGTCCTCTGAAAGATCTTTTGTCCTGCGTGAGACAGTAAAAGCGGGAAAGGCTAGTTTGCTCCACCAAATATTTTTTCTCTGGACATGCATATTCTGTGAATATTGTTAAACAATTTTTAATAAATTCTCCATCACTGAAAGGCTTTCCCTTTTCTGCCATACATTCACAAAGCTTAAAACTCAGTTTTGTCACCAGTTCTGAATTTTTCTTGAAAGTGGTAAAAACACCTTGTTGCTTTTCAATGGATGTTTTTAAATGTTCAATTTTGTCCTTTCGTGCCTGACCAACAATTTCATCAAACTGGGAGGAGTGCTTAGTTGCGTAATGTCGCTTAATATTGTACTCTTTCATGACTGCAATTGTAGTTTGACAGACGAGGCAGACAACACCTTGATTATGTGGGACAACAAGATATTTTGTGCACCATTCACTGTTGAATAACCTTCCCTCATCATCAATTTTTTTCGTTTCTTAACTGCTGACATTTTACTAGCCCTGAAATCAAAACAAAAAATTATTCTCACGAAAATAGCAAAGTAGAAAAAACATAGAATTTATTTACACATGGAACCTCTTATGGACAGAAACACATGTTTCTAAATTGGCATCCCGATCATAGCCTTCCGGTACTTAAATTAATTGAGAATAGCAAAATACAGTGTGACCTCGCCTATTCGCGGTTCGCCATTCGCGGCCCCGCATATTCGCGGGTTATGCGCGAACTGCGTTTTTTTGTAGGTCACAGAGACTGAAAGGGCTTTTCGAGGAGATTTCTGTTGTATTTACTCAATCAAGCCGTTTTATCAATTGTCGTCTTCACCAAACAAGATTGGACTGCTATTGGCTGACTGCCCCAGCTTCCCCAACAACGCAAACGGCAAAGCACAGCCCGGTAACGCACGGTACAATTTAGTGAAATACATAACAGTATGCAATATTGCTACATTATTACTGCATCAATGAGTATAAGTATCATTAGTGTTTGGGAAGCATTTCATATAGTATATAATCGCATACATATACGTTTTAAAACTGCGTCCAATATTCGCGGTTTTTCGCTATTCGCGAGAGGGTAAAGAACGTAACCCCCGCGAATAACGAGGTCACACTGTACTAGAATCAGATGCATCTGAAAGCAAAAATTTTAATAAATTCAGTAAAGTCACAACAATATGCTAAATAATAATCAATTTACCTTCAATCTCTTGTAGTAACTGTAAAAGGTAATAAAATTTTCACCAATAATGAATGACGGACAGCAGAGGTTAGGGAAAATTGTCGCCAGCGAGCGAAGGCGAGGTTCAGGACATGACGTTGAGTCGTAGACAATAGTGCTAGTGCACGTCACCTATTCATGCCCTAAGGAGGCCGACCAATCGAATTCGGCCTGCTCCTCTCTAGCATAGATAATTTTAGAAGTTTGTCGATCGAAGGCTGGGAATCCCGTAGGATCGATGCTTTTAAAAATATTCCATTTGCGTTGGATTACAACAACTAGGGCCACACTAAATGGCTTGGCGGGCCGGGTTGTGGCCCGCGGGCCGCCTGTTGCACACCCCTGCCCTAGACCAACGAGCCGATTTTCGACAACCCTTTGTAAAGTATATGAAAATATCTATTTAATTTGATGCTACATATATTTCGTATAAATAAAATAAAGTTGTTCTCTAAGTGTATTAACAAGCTGTCACCATAAAAACTCTAAAAGTATTACGAAATGGATTATTGCCCACAGCCTACACTTGGACTATTCTGTTATCAACGAAGAGTTGGTTTGAGAGTCATATCATAACGCCTCCATGGCTGAAAGGGCGACCATGTTTGGTGCAACCGAAGTTCGAACCTGCGACATTAGGATTTAGAGTCCAATGACCATGCCGAGGCATCTCTTATCAAAATTCTCACGAAATTCATTTACACTTTAAAATTATAAAGATATTTCTCGAGTGACAGATCAAAAAGAACGATAATGACGTCACCACGAATTCAATTACTGCAGCAAGAAGGAAACAGTCTTAGAATACGATTTGCATATTAGAAATTACACATATTTTACATTATTAGAGGAATAAAACCTCAGGCTGAAAATCGCATCCCTAGAATGTGACATGCAGTTTTAGAAACGTTCAAAAAGTGCCTCGTACCATGGTGGAATATATCGTTTCGACATTTAGATGCTGATATGAAAGACTGCAATAAAGCTTTCTAGTTTCAAATTGAATGATTCCAGAACGTCCCAAACCAAAAACACAAAAAAAATCCGCTAACATTCGAAGCCTATATTGATAACAGAACATTTGGCCTTGACTTCCGTCAGAGTTTTCCCTTTCTTTTAAAGGTGTTTTTGATAAAGAAATGATGCCTTATAATACGTAATTTATTAATTTTCTCCTCGAGAGTTATCAATCGTGAAACTGTTGGTTCTTTACGTAGGTCAGAGATAAGATTTGTGAGGAAATAAGTCTTGAAGAAACTGCTTCGTATTATGATACAGACGGCGATAAATAGTTAGAATTATGTTCTCTTTGTCACGTAACATATATTTAAGAGCGTAAAAGTGCCACTAACCTGTAAAAGTAGTAGTTCTTCGAATGTCATCTTCATACCTGCTCGTTTATTAGAAATAAGTTTCTCTTTTGAATTACGTATGATTCCTGATGCACCTTTTTCGTCATTGTTATCATGAGTGGAGTTTTAACTCTTAATATTTATTTTTACATTGCTAATACACCCAACTTCATTCAACTCGGACAGCTGTAACGCTTCGGAATGACAACTCTAAAATCAGGGGTTTCATACTCCTTGATGGAAACGGCTACATGTGGTTTTGCTACAAGAAAAACACACTCTTAAACTGACAAATAAAGAATTTTCATTTTAATGGTAAAAATAAGACACATATAATTAAAGATCCATTAATGGAAAGAAACACTATGTTGCTTTAACAAATGTTCATAAATCCTACAACAGTAAATACATACACAAAATCGTGAAAATACTTCTCGAGATCCTTTTACAAACGCCTAACTTTGTGCGACGTACTTACAATACCGAATAATGATTTAGTTCATTCGTCAAATATACGTAATGAACATATCTGAGTCTTGTAATATTACGATGTACAGTGCAAGAAGTGTTTGACGTTTTGTAGCCGTAACGATCACTTTTTTTTTGCACAACTTTTTTTTTTCAATCGCTGTTTCTTTATGGAAATTCAGCGATTGGGATTTTTGAAGAATTTCGTAAAATATGGAAATATATTATTGGTTAAAGTGTGGTAGTTTGAATGAAATTTTCTCCTTTTGTTAATATTAATTAATTTGACTAAACACGTGTTTGTGTTTCCGCTTTAAAGAGGCAGCGTCGTGGCTTTCACAGTTAAGTTTGAAAGTGTACTATAAAGAAATGGCATCATAAGTATATTTTTATCGGCCAGATCTAATACATCTTAAATATTACAGAGGTTAATGACATCTGAATCAGGGCGAATGACAAGGTGAATGTATATTTTGAAGTATACAACAATTTCCAAATTAACAAAATTGAATTAGTTGTTACTATCTCATCTTGATGTAGTTGGATTAATATATTAGTTTTTGTTTATGTTATGTTATATTCATTTTGATAAATAATTTAACCACAATAAATTATTTTGCATTTTAATATAAATGAATGATATTCTGACATTGTATTTGCAGGGTTGCGTTAAAGTACGTGACACAGAGACAGTATTGAACTAGTATTTTAAAGGGCCGCTATAGCATACGTGGCACACAGATTGCCTTGAACAAATGTATTACAGGGATGCTGTGACACGTAAGCGGTCTTGAACAACTGTTTCACAGGGCTGCTTTTACACACGTGACACACAGACATTTATGTGTTATTATTTTACATTTTTTCAGTTCATTATCATCGTCGCTGTAATGCGACTTTAATTTCTTCAATCATGTGTGTGTTGTCTTAGAGCAATGCTAGATCGAGGTATCTGCTGAATCCTCGAGAGGTATTGATGTTACGAACGATATTTAGAGCGATGAGTTTTTATTCACGTAAGAGCCCATTTTTGAAGCTGGTGAATTCAGCAGTTTAGGGAAAGGAGATTTTAGGAAATTCTATGGTTCCCCTCGCGGTGTAATGAAAACTTTACACTTCTGCAAATATATAAATTTATGCATGACAAACACAACTAATCTTGGTATATGGATATAAAATAGTGTTAGAATAATACACCTTTTTCACTGCTCAGAAGTATCACTGAAAGTGAGAGAAAAAGGCTCGTCCGGGATTTGAAACCGGGACCTCTCGCACCCAAAGCGAGAATCATACCCCTAGACCAACGAGCCGACTTTCGATAACCATTTGTAAAGTATATGAAAATATCTATTTAGTTTGATGCTACATATATTTCGTCTAAATAAAATAAAGTTGTTCTCTAAGTGTGTTAACAAGCTGTCACCATAAAAACTCTAAAAGTATTACGAAATGGATTATTACCCACAGCCTACACTTGGACTATTCTGTTATCAACGAAGAGTTGGTTTGAGAGTCATATCATAACGCCTCCATGGCTGAAAGGGCGACCATGTTTGGTGCAACCGAAGTTCGAACCTGCGACATTAGGATTTAGAGTCCAATGACCATGCCGAGGCATCTCTTATCAAAATTCTCACGAAATTCTTTACACTTTAAAATTATAAAGATATTTCTCGAGTGACAGATCAAAAGAACGATAATGACGTCACCACGAAATCAATTACTGCAGCAAGAAGGAAACAGTCTTAGAATACCGTTTGCATATTAGAAATTACACAAATTTTACATTATTAGAGGAATAAAACCTCAGGCTGAAAATCGCATCCCTAGAATGTGACATGCAGTTTTAGAAACGTTCAAAAAGTGCCTCGTACCATGGTGGAATGTATCGTTTCGACATTTAGATGCTGATATGAAAGACTGCAATAAAGCTTTCTAGTTTCAAATTGAATGATTCCAGAACGTCCCAAACCAAAAACACAAAAAAAATCCGCTAACATTCGAAGCCTATATTGATAACAGAACATTTGGCCTTGACTTCCGTCAGAGTTTTCCCTTTCTTTTAAAGGTGTTTTTGATAAAGAAATGATGCCTTATAATACGTAATTTATTAATTTTCTCCTCGAGAGTTATCAATCGTGAAACTGTTGGTTCTTTACGTAGGTCAGAGATAAGATTTGTGAGGAAATAAGTCTTGAAGAAACTGCTTCGTATTATGATACAGACGGCGATAAATAGTTAGAATTATGTTCTCTTTGTCACGTAACATATATTTAAGAGCGTAAAAGTGCCACTAACCTGTAAAAGTAGTAGTTCTTCGAATGTCATCTTCATACCTGCTCGTTTATTAGAAATAAGTTTCTCTTTTGAATTACGTATGATTCCTGATGCACCTTTTTCGTCATTGTTATCATGAGTGGAGTTTTAACTCTTAATATTTATTTTACATTGCTAATACACCCAACTTCATTCAACTCGGACAGCTGTAACGATTCGAAATAACAACTCTAAAATCAGGGGTTTCATACTCCTTGATGGAAACGGCTACATGTGGTTTTGCTACAAGAAAAAACACACTCTTAAACTGACAAATAAAGAATTTTAATTTTAATGGTAAAATAAGACACATATAATTAAAGATCCATTAATGGAAAGAAACACTATGTTGCTTTAACAAATGTTCATAAATCCTACAACAGTAAATACATACACAAAATCGTGAAAATACTTCTCGAGATCCTTTACAAACGCCTAACTTTGTGCGACGTACTTACAATACCGAATAATGATTTAGTTCATTCGTCAAATATACGTAATGAACATATCTGAGTCTTGTAATATTACGATGTACAGTGCAAGAAGTGTTTGACGTTTTGTAGCCGTAACGATCACTTTTTTTTTTGCACAACTCTTTTTTTTTTCAATCGCTGTTTCTTTATGGAAATTCAGCGATTGGGATTTTTGAAGAATTTCGTAAAATATGGAAATATATTATTGGTTAAAGTGTGGTAGTTTGAATGAAATTTTCTCCTTTTGTTAATATTAATTAATTTGACTGAACACGTGTTTGTGTTTCCGCTTTAAAGAGGCAGCGTCGTGACTTTCACAGTTAAGTTTGAAAGTGTACTATAAAGAAATGGCATCATAAGTATATTTTTTATCGGCCAGATCTAATACATCTTAAATATTACAGAGGTTAATGAGATCTGAATCAGGGCGAATGACAAGGTGAATGTATATTTTGAAGTATACAACAATTTCCAAATTAACAAAATGGAATTAGTTGTTACTATCTCCTCTTGATGTAGTTGGATTAATATATTAGTTTTTGTTTATGTTATGTTATATTCATTTTGATAAATAATTTAACCACAATAAATTATTTTGCATTTTAATATAAATGAATGATATTCTGACATTGTATTTGCAGGGTTGCGTTAAAGTACGTGACACAGAGACAGTATTGAACTAGTATTTTAAAGGGCCGCTATAGCATACGTGGCACACAGATTGCCTTGAACAAATGTATTACAGGGATGCTGTGACACGTAAGCGGTCTTGAACAACTGTTTCACAGGGCTGCTTTTACACACGTGACACACAGACATTTATGTGTTATTATTTTACATTTTTTCAGTTCATTATCATCGTCGCTGTAATGCGACTTTAATTTCTTCAATCATGTGTGTGTTGTCTTAGAGCAATGCTAGATCGAGGTATCTGCTGAATCCTCGAGAGGTATTGATGTTACGAACGATATTTAGAGCGATGAGTTTTTATTCACGTAAGAGCCCATTTTTGAAGCTGGTGAATTCAGCAGTTTAGGGAAAGGAGATTTTAGGAAATTCTAAGGTTCCACTCGCGGTGTAATGAAAACTTTATACTTCTGCAAATATATAAATTTATGCATGACAAACACAACTAATCTTGGTATATGGATATAAAATAGTGTTAGAATAATACACCTTTTTCACTGCTCAGAAGTATCACTGAAAGTGAGAGAAAAAGGCTCGTCCGGGATTTGAAACCGGGACCTCTCGCACCCAAAGCGAGAATCATACCCCTAGACCAACGAGCCGACTTTCGATAACCATTTGTAAAGTATATGAAAATATCTATTTAGTTTGATGCTACATATATTTCGTCTAAATAAAATAAAGTTGTTCTCTAAGTGTGTTAACAAGCTGTCACCATAAAAACTCTAAAAGTATTACGAAATGGATTATTACCCACAGCCTACACTTGGACTATTCTGTTATCAACGAAGAGTTGGTTTGAGAGTCATATCATAACTCCTCCATGGCTGAAAGGGCGACCATGTTTGGTGCAACCGAAGTTCGAACCTGCGACATTAGGATTTAGAGTCCAATGACCATGCCGAGGCATCTCTTATCAAAATTCTCACGAAATTCTTTACACTTTAAAATTATAAAGATATTTCTCGAGTGACAGATCAAAAGAACGATAATGACGTCACCACGAAATCAATTACTGCAGCAAGAAGGAAACAGTCTTAGAATACCGTTTGCATATTAGAAATTACACAAATTTTACATTATTAGAGGAATAAAACCTCAGGCTGAAAATCACATCCCTAGAATGTGACATGCAGTTTTAGAAACGTTCAAAAGTGCTTCGTACCATGGTGGAATATATCGTTTCGACATTTAGATGCTGATATGAAAGACTGCAATAAAGCTTTCTAGTTTCAAATTGAAAGATTCCAGAACGTCCCAAACCAAAAACACAAAAAAAATCAGCTAACATTCGAAGCCTATATTGAGAACAGAACCTTTGGTCTTGACTTTTGTCAGAATTTTGCCTTTCTTTTAAAGGTGTTTTTGATAAAGAAATGATGCCCTATAATACGTAATTTATTAATTTTCTCCTCGAGAGTTATCAATCGTGAAACTGTTTGTTGTTTACGTAGGTCAGAGATAAGATTTGTGAGGAAATAAGTCTTGAAGAAACTGCTTCGTATTATGATACAGACGGCGATAAATAGTTAGAATTATGTTCTCTTTGTCACGTAACATATATTTAAGAGCGTAAAAGTGCCACTAACCTGTAAAAGTAGTAGTTCTTCGAATGTCATCTTCATACCTGCTCGTTTATTAGAAATAAGTTTCTCTTTTGAATTACGTATGATTCCTGATGCACCTTTTTCGTCATTGTTATCATGAGTGGAGTTTTAACTCTTAATATTTATTTTTACATTGCTAATAGACCCAACTTCATTCAACTCGGACAGCTGTAACGCTTCGGAATGACAACCCTAAAATCAGGGGTTTCATACACCTTGATGGAAACGGCTACATGTGGTTTTGGTACAAGAAAACACACTCTTAAACTGACAAATAAAGAATTTTCATGTTAATGGTAAAAATAAGACACATATAATTAAAGATCCATTAATGGAAAGAAACACTATGTTGCTTTAACAAATGTTCATAAATCCTACAACAGTAAATACATACACAAAATCGTGAAAATACTTCTCGAGATCCTTTTACAAACGCCTAACTTTGTGCGACGTACTTACAATACCGAATAATGATTTAGTTCATTCGTCAAATATACGTAATGAACATATCTGAGTCTTGTAATATTACGATGTACAGTGCAAGAAGTGTTTGACGTTTTATAGCCGTAACGATCACTTTTTTTTTTGCACAACTCTTTTTTTTTTTTCTATCGCTGTTTCTTTATGGAAATTCAGCGATTGGGATTTTTGAAAAATTTCGTAAGATATGGAAATATATTATTGGTTAAAGTGTGGTAGTTTGAATGAAATTTTCTCCTTTTGTTCATATTAATTAATTTGACTAAACACGTGTTTGTGTTTGCGCTTTAAAGAGGCAGCGTCGTGGCTTTCACAGTTAAGTTTGAAAGTGTACTATAAAGAAATGGCATCATAAGTATATTTATATCGTTCCTTGGTGGAATATTTCGTTTTGAAGGTCAAGGAGTTTCAAGGTCGCCGTCAAGCAGAGCAGACGTGCAAGTCAAGAGCTGCGAGACAAGTACATTGAAGACTAGGTATTCGTTGAAGTGCATAAAGTTTTACTCAAAAAGGTTAGCCCTTATCAGGACTAGTAAAACAAGATGAAGCTAAGGAAGATCGTAACGCGTTCCAACGGAAAAGCCCTTTCGAACGAAGAGATAATGTAAATGCTGAACAAAGCAATCGAAGGACCAGTCTCAGAATGACTGAGTAGTTCAACTGAGAGTTCTGAAAGCGAACACTCAGGAGCTGAAGAATCACCGAGACGAGAATTTCAAGAAACAAACAAAAGGAGGCTGAAGAAGAAAAAGGACATGGTAAGTATAGTTTCTGACAATTCTACTAACCTCGACCTTGATGATGCTACTAATAGTACTAAAAATCAAAGTGTTAACAACGTAACCCATGTTAATGACGACAAAGCCACTTGTTCTAACAAAAATAACCTAAATATTAACAACACCACCATCGCCACTATTTCTAAGAACACCACCACTGTCACACAAACACACGATTCTCCTTACTTCAGAATCCCAACTCTGTTCATCGAAGGAGTAAATAACACAACACGCATCCCACAGATTGTCAAACAACTGAGGGCCTATTACCCGGGCATTCAGTTTAAAGACATCAAACGTCTTCCTAATGGAAGAATCATGCTTAAATGTTCTGAACCACAAGAGTTTCACATATTTTGGCCCACTGGCCCAAGGATGCCTTCGGGGTTCAAGCCACTATCACTACACCAAAAACCAACACACCAAAACTAACAGTCATTATCAGAGGTGTCGATTTCGACATCGAAGATCATGAAATCACTGACGAACTAATAACTCAAGGCTTCGACATTGTATCATCAAACAGAATTATTTCATTCAGAACGAAACAAAAAACGCCACTGATCAAGGTAACCGTCAACAAAAAAGACGATCAGGACAAATTATTAAAAAACGGTTGCTTTTTATTTTTCAAAAAACACACGACCGAACCGGAAAAAAACCACCAAAAACCCATTATCCAATGCTACAAATGTCAACGGTTCCGACACACAAAAACTAATTGTATGGCCAAGGACAGGTGTGTTAGATGTGGCGGATCTCACGAGGTCGCTCAGTGTCCTAACGAGCGTAACCAAGTGAGATGCGCCAACTGTCAGAACCCCACGCAGCCAGTTACAGAGGCTGCCCCAAATACGCAACAGATTCCTTTTCAAAACCACGAACAATAATAATCAAAACCACGGCACCCACATCACCAAACAACCTTTACTATAAACTCCAGCTGACTCGCAAATCAAACACTCTCAACCTCAACCAACACGTACTTACGCGGACGTAACACGCCCGAAAACAACACAAGCATTCAACCTCACAGATTTCACCACAAACTTGCTAGCAATGCTGATAGAATTGAGTGATCTCCCCTCATTCGAATCGAGGCACGAGTCACTCAAGGCTGTTTGCAGCTTTGCAAGTTATTATTTTAACCTTCCTCACCTCAAACCACACCATCTTTCACTCAAAATTCATGCAATGGAAATAAAACAACACATTAAAATCTTACACATCAACTGCCAAGGAAATCTCAAAGACAAAAGGATAGAAATATACAACATAAACAAACATATAAACGCCAACATAATCATCGTTTCAGAAACACTTTGCACAGAGAAACAAAACACCACAATCCCCGGATTTATCACACACAGCATACCTCACTCAGAAAACAACAGAGGTATAATAGCTTACTTTAGTACGAAAATATCGCATTTAATCTCGATAGAAGATTCCTTTAAATCTAACATTAATGAGACCATTTTTTGTAATATACACTTTAACAACCGGCTAACTATTCCGATTCTAGCCATATATTGCTCACCAACCAAAGATATCGACATTAACTTCCTTCAAAAAATGTGTTAATCGTAAACCCAAACCAATTATTATTGGAGATTTTAATTCACCGCACACAGAATTAAGGGGTAACAGAGACACACGCAGAGGATCGTGCATAAAAAAATTTTATCTCTAGCAATAAAATGCACCTAATTAATGACAATACACCTACACACTTCTCAGCCGCTAACGGTTCATACGATGTACTCGATTTCATCATCGCACCCAAGAACATGGTTAACAGAATATCTAACTTTAAAGTGCATGATGAAATCACCAGTGATCACTTCCCCATGTCATGTATGATTCACCCGCGCCACCCTGCTGTGGCGTACGTGACTCCTTCCGCATACACCTACACTGAAACAGACTGGCTCACTTTTAATGCCTCTCTGGACTCATACCTACCCCATCCAATCGAACATGTAAATAACAAAACAGAACTAGACAACTATGTTGATCAAATTACAGAAGCCATAAAGAAAGCCATAAAAAACACAATTCCTAAATCAAAAATAAAACAATCACTTATTCAATGGACTCTAACACCTGAAATTCACGCACTAATAATCAAACGCAGACAATTAAGACGAACACACTACGTCACACGCGATCCACACATTAAAACAGAAATCAATAGAACAAATACAAAAATTAAACAAGAAATTAAAAAAGTCAGAGAAAACAATTGGCATAACTTCTGTAAAAACTTAGAAAAACCAAGAACAATCCAAAAGAATTCTGGAAAAAATTCAAGAGTATTGCTTCAGACAAAAACACAAATCACATGCTACAACATATCACACACAACAATAAAATCGCAAGGACGGACAAGAGAAAGCTGAATTAGCTGACTATTACAAATCCTCTTTTAGCGATTTAAACTCAGTAGATTTCGACACACAACACCATGTCAACAACTTCATAAATACAAACCAAGCTTCATTCTCACCAGGATTCCCTGGCGAGACACTAGAAGCATACTCATGTTCAATCAATAGAAAAATAACCATAACCGAACTAAAATTAATATCAAAACTTGAAGAACACTTCCCCGGACATCACCAAATACCAAATATTATTCTGAAAAAAGTTCCACTCTCCTACTACAACACCTCACAAACATCATGAACATTTCACTAGCGACCGGATATTACCCTGACACGTGGAGAAAAGCCATCATAACAACGATCCCCAAGAAACAAACTAATAGAACAAATCCAGATAATTTCCGCCCCATCAGTCTGTTAAGCTGCCTTGGCAAATTGATGGAGAGAATTATCTCCAACCGTCTCCTCCATTTTTGCGAATCAAACAACATTCTTCCAGAATCTCAAAATGCCTCCAGAAAAAATAGACAAACAACAGATCACCTCACACGACTCACCGAATCAATCTACAAGGCTTACAACAACAATCAAGTAACCATCGGGGTATTCCTGGATGTCAAAAAAGCATTCGACAACGCCATCATATACAAACTAAATCACCTACAAATAAATCCCACGATAGTCAAATGGATTTCAAATTTCTTAACCAATAGAACAGCACAAGTAAAGTCAATAAAACTATATCCAAATTACTTAATATAACGGCAGGAGTGCCCCAAGGATCAGTCCTCTCTCCACTTCTATACATAATTTTCGTCAGTGACATACCTTTTCCAAATCTAACATACACACACAATTCACAATACGCAGACGACATCGCAATCTGGAGCACCTCCAGAAACCCAGTAATGGCCATGTCTCGCGTACAAGAATCATTTAACAACGTCTAAATATGGAGCAACAAGTGGAGAGTCGTGTTAAATCCAACAAAAACACAAGCAATCACCTTCTATAGAAAACTAAAGCAAAGAAAAAATCTAGAAAAAATAAAACTATCACTTGAAAACACAACCATTAACATGAGCAAAAACATCACATTCCTTGGCGTTACTTTCGACACAAAACTAACATGGAAAAAACACATAAACAATATACACTCATCAATCAGAAAAAGGATTTCATATCTATAGACTATAACTGGTAAACAATCGAAATGCGCACCGAACACCATTATACAAATATACAAGGCTTACATCTGTCCACTAATAGAGTACGGATGTCAAGTAACATACAATATGTCAAACAACACACTCCAGAAAATCCAAGTGCAACAAAACAGAATATTAAAATCTGCATTCAGCCTACCATTATTTACGCAAACAAATTATCTAGACCAAATTAGTAATTTACCAACTATAAGAGATAGAATAACAGAACTATCTCTCAAATATTATCAAAAAGCAGAAAATAGAAACAAACTAACGGCATCACTACACAAATTATCAAGTGCACCAACAAAATACATATCACCTTACAACACATTTCAAGAATAACAATCCACTCAACAAAGAATCTAAATAACTAAAATCCATGTCATTAACATGAATTCCTTTTTTTTTCAGATACAGGGCACACGACAGGCAAAACTTTCGGCGTCTGTCCTGTGAAAGTGGGTTTTCTCGGGCACTCCGTTTCCCCACATCAAAATCTTTAGGCATTGGATTTCTAGATCCCAGCCCAGGCAACTCTTTTGCCAGACCCTGAATCGTGCCGTTTGATTTGATCTGGATTTGAATGAATTATATTCATGTTCACATCTGCTCAAATTCTTCCTTTCGGAACAGGTCCTGGCCTTTCTTTCCGCTGCTGCCTTTGCCTCCACCCAAGACAACATTTAAGAGACATCCTCCACCCAAAAAGTCAAGAATAATAACAATAATTAATTTATTAAATAAAATAAAAAACCAACAAAAAACTACCACTTAATCTTAATAACAATCCACGAGAGGGAACGAAGAGGAACCACAACGTTCCGGAACATCCCGGTTGGGGAGAGAAGTCTTCTGATTCTCTCTAAACTGAACCCCTGCCACGTTAGTTTATCGTTCGTAACATCAATACCTCTCGGTGGACTCAGCAGATACCTCGATCTAGCATTGCTCTAAGACAACACACACACCCGTTCCTAACATTAATGAAGAAATTAAAGTCGCATTACAGCGACGATGATAATGAACTGAAAAAATGTAAAATAATAACACATAAATGTCTGTGTGTCACGTGTGTAAAAGCAGCCCTAGGAAACAATAGTTCAAGACCGCTTACGTGTCACAGCATCCCTGTAATACATTTGTTCAAGGCAATCTGTTTGCCACGTATGCTATAGCGGCCCTGTAAAATACTAGTTCAATACTGTCTCTGTGTCACGTACTTTAACGCAACCCTGCAAGTACAATGTCAGAATATCATTCATTTATATTAAAATGCAAAATAATTTATTGTGCTTAAATTATTTATCAAAATGAATATAACATAACATAAACAAAACTAATATATTAGTCCAACTACATCAAGATGAGATAGTAACAACTAATTCCATTTTGTTAATTAAATTGTTGTATACTTCAAAATATACATTCACCTTGTCATTCGCCCTGATTCAGATCTCATTAACCTCTGTAATATTTAAGGTGTATTAGATCTGACCGATAAAAATATACTTATGATGCCATTTCTTTATAGTACACTTTCAAACTTAACTGTGAAAGCCACGACGCTGCCTCGTTAAAGCAGAAACAGAAACACGTGTTTAGTCAAATTAATTAATATTAACAAAAGGAGAAAATTTCATTCAAACTACCACACTTTAACCAATAATATATTTCCATATCTTACGAAATTCTTCAAAAATCCCAATCGCTGAATTTCCATAAAGAAACAGCGATAGAAAAAAAAGAGTTGTGCAAAAAAAGAAAGTGTACGTTACAGCTACAAAACGTCAAACTCTTCTTGCACTGTACATCGTAATATTACAAGACTCAGATATGTTCATAACGTATATTTGACGAATGAACTAAATCATTATTCGGTATTGTAAGTACGTCGCACAAAGTTAGGCGTTTGTAAAAGGATCTCGAGAAGTATTTTCACGATTTTGTGTATGTATGTACTGTTGTAGGATTTATGAACAGTTGTTAAAGCAACATAGTGTTTCTTTCCATTGATGGATCTTTAATGGATGTCTTTAATTATATGTGTCTTATTTTTACCATTAAAATGGATCTTTAAATATTCTTATTTTTACCATTAACATGAAAATTATTTATTTGTCTGTTGAAGACTGTGTTTTTCTTGTAGCAAAACCAGATGGAGCCTTTTCCATCAAGGAGTATCAAACCCCTGGTTTTATGGTTGGCATTCCGAAGCGTTACAGCTGTCCGAGTTGAATGAAGTTGGGTCTATTAGCAATGTAAAAATAAATACTAAGAGTTAAAACTCCACTCATGATAACAATGACGAAAAAGGTGCATCAGGAATCATACGTAATTCAAAAGAGAAACTTATTTCTAATAAACGAGCAGGTATGAAAATGACATTCGAAGAACTACTACTTTTATATGTGTGTGGCACTTTCACGTTCTTAAATATATGTTACGTGACAAAGAGAACGTAATTCTTACTATTTATTGTCGTCTGTATCATAATACGAAGCAGTTTCTTCAAGCCTTATTTCCTCACAAATCTTATCTCTGACCTACGTAAACAACCAACAGTTTCACGATTGATAACTCTCGAGGAGAAAATTAATAATTTACGTATTATAGGGCCTCATTTCTTTATCAAAACACCTTTAAAAGAAAGGCAAAACTGACGGAAGTCAAGGCGAAAGGTTCTGTTCTCAATATAGGCTTCGAATGTTAGCGGAGTTTTTTTGTGTTTTTGGTTTGGGACGTTCTGGAATCATTCAATTTGAAACTAGAAAGCTTTATTGCAGTCTTTCATATCAGCATCTAAATGTCGAAACGATATATTCCACCATGGTACGAGGCACTTTTTGAACGTTTCTAAAACTGCATGTCACATTCTAGGGATGTGATTTTCAGCGTGAGGTTTTATTCCTCTGATAATGTAAAATATGTGTAATTTCTAATATGCAAATCGTATTCTAAAACTGTTTCCTTCTTGCTGCAGTAATTGATTTCGTGGTGACGTCATTATCGTTCTCTTGATCTGTCACTCGAGAAATATCTTTATAATTTTAAAGTGTAAAGGAATTTCGTGAGAATTTTGATAAGAGATGCCTCGGCATGGTCATTGGACTCTAAATCCGAATGTCGCAGGTTCGAACCTCGGTTGCACCCAACATTGTCCCTCTTTCAGCCATGGAGGCGTTATAATATGACTATCAAACCAACTATTCATTGATAAGAGATTGATTCACGGCCCAAGTGTAGGCCTTGGGTAATGACCCATTTCGTAATACTTTTAGAGTTTTTAAGGTGACAGCTTGTTAATACACTTAGAGAACAACTTTATTTTACTTAGACGAAATATATGTAGCATCAAACTAAATAGATATTTTCATATACCTTACAAAGGGATTTCGAAAATTGGCTCGTTGGTGTAGGGATATGATTCTCGATTTGGGTGCGAGAGGTCCCGAGTTGAAATCCCGGACGAACCCTTTTCTCTCACTTTCAGTAATACTTCTGAGCACTGAAAAAGGTGTGTTATTCTTACACTATTTTATATCCATATACCAAGATTGGTTGTGTTTGTCATGCATAAATTTATATATTTGCAGAAATGTAAAGTTTTCATTACACCGCGAGGGGAACCATAGAATTTCCTTAAACCTCCTTCCCCTAAACTGCTGAATTCACCAGCTTCAAAATGGGCTCTTACGTAAATGAAAACTAAACGCTCTAAATATCGTTCGTAATTTCAATACCTCTCGTGGACTCAGCAGATACCCCGATCTTGCATTGCTTTAAGACAACACATACATCCGTTCCTAACATCATTGTAGAAATCAAAGTCGCATTACAGCGACGATGATAATAAACTGAAAAAAAATGTAAAATAATAACACATAAATGTCTGTGTGTCAAAGCAGCCCTGGGAAATAGTACTTCAAGACCGCTTACGTGTCACAGCATCCCTGTAATACATTTGTTCAAGGCTGTCTGTGTGCCACGTATGCCAGAGCGGCCCTGTAAAATACTAGTTCAAGACTGTCTCTGTGTCACGTATTTTATAACAACCCTGCAAGTACAATATCAGAATATCATTCAATTATATTAAAATGCAAAATAATTTATTGTGGTTTATTTATTTATCAAAATGAATATAACATAACATAAACAAAATTAATACATTTATCCAACTACATCTAGATGAGATACTAACAACTAATTCGATTTTGTTTATTTGGAAATTCTTGTATACTTCAAAATATACATTCACCCTGTCATTCGCCTTGATTGAGATCTCATTAATCTCTGTAATATTTAAGGTGTATTAGATTTTCTGATATAAATATACTTATGATGCCATTTCTTTATAGTACACTTTCAAACTTAACTGTAAAAGCCACGACGCTGCCTCTTTGGAGAGGAAACACAAAACGTGTTTAGTCAAATTAATTAATATTAACACCGATTGCAGACGCAACATTTAACATTTATTTACGTAGGATCCCGTAAATAAAGAATCTAATTTTCTAAATACTCTGCTCGTCATGGCCAGGTAGGTTAAGATACTCTGCTCGTCATTTTTTATTATTAATTTGGGGACACGGGTTCGAATTACCGTCATACTAAAGAGGGATAATCTCACTATTCGTTATTAAAGATTATCCCAAGAGTCTGCGGTGGGTGTTGATTAGTGCTTACTATTTTCTAGTCTTACACTGCTTATTTAGAGATGGCTTGCGCTTATAGACTTCGTGTAGCTTTTCGCGAAATTCACAATAAACTAAAACATAATTGACAGGTTTGTCATTGATTCCAGTTGACAAGTTCTTTTCCAATTCTGTTTTCTTATGAATACTTTATACATATTTGTATTGAAGTGACTGGTTGAATAAACTTGCTGGCTATGAGGGACCGTAGTTTCTTGGCGTCATTTTCAGTGTAGATTGATGGAATGAGACAAAAAATAAAAATCTTGTTAAAGGGTGCATACATTAGAGAAATTTTGAGTACGTTAATCGGCAGAAAAAGTTTCACCAAATTCAATTTCCTTTCGTGATAAACATGAATGGTAGTAATTAGTATTGTTTTATTTTGCCTTTTTATAACATTAACAAGTTTGGCTTAGACTATGTCGGAACTTATGTACCGAATCTGTCTTTAATAGAATAATTGTTGTACCATTTTATAAGATACCCATATTTGATGTCAAATTGTTTTTGTGTAGTTGATATTTTAATAACTTGGTAACTTAAATCCTGCTTCTTGTTCCCCACCATCACCTGTGTGCTTATAACTCTAACAATTAGGTTTTGATGCCCACGGTGAAAGGAACACTTATATTCCGTTCTGTAGCTTTTAGTTTGACAATAAACAAACAGAGTGCTTTCCGTCATGGTTTAATAGTCTTCTCTATCAAAATTTTTCTTTTTTCTACAATACGGAATCAATTTGAACATAATATGTGTTCGTACTTTACGTGTGTGTGCTAATTTGTGTTATAACCAATGCCATCTATTGGAAGTTTTCTTGGCAATGTCTAAACGTTTTGATAGATGACAACTGTTACGCCAACACTCTCACCTCTTCTCAGAAGTTTGGTATTATGATTTACTGGAACATGTGATGACATTATAGGTTTAAAATGTGAAAAACTTCAGCACACTGTCACCAATTACAGTGTTTCTTTTAACTGAGTTCATATATATTTTGTCCACAGAGTGCTTTTTAAATAGTTTGTAATTTGTTCATATTCCTCAGCTGTGTTACTCCGGATATTTTCAAGTCTCGTAAACCGAACTGGACTCATTTTTTACTTGTGAAATGAGATTTTATGGAAATATTTTCTTAAATAATAAAAGGTTAACAGTTTGATTTAATTCCAAAGCTGGATTTGAGAGAAATGTGAAAAATTCATCTTTGCTTTTCGACAAATGCATCTTGATCATTTGAGCTGCATGAAAAGTTTCTTCTCTGCTTGCTGCCATTTGAATGGTTGTAAATAATAGTTACAATATTAACTACTAGAGAACAGCACAATTTCAATTATAAAAATAAAAATTGAAAAACATTTTCTTTAGGGATAAACGCATGGAATTGAAGAAGGATAAATCTCTTGGATTCTATGTATTATTTTCAATATAATGATTTTTTTTCCGGAACCGAATTACATGTTCATTTCTGTAAAGTATGTGTTAAAATGTACTTTAAATGTTTGTTAATGAATTTTAATATGCATGGATGTATTAGAACATTGTGCATTTATATCAGCTAATAAACCGACTAAATTGCAAGAAAAACGTCATCTAGTGGGGCAGCAATGAGTTTTCACATTTACAACTACAAATTAAGTGTTACGATATCATAGATGGACACAGCAGATTACCAGATATAGCTTTATTATAATAGAGGCACGTTATCATCAGCATAATCTTTTATTCTTCTTTAGAATACTTCAAAAGTAGTGTCTATAAAAAATGAAATAGGGTTGTTTCATACGTTTACATCAAAACATTGTTCATTCATTATGAAAACTTTCAAAATATTTTTTTTTGCATCACTGAAAACAAGTTCACTCTCACTTGTCCTCAAACAATATCATCTTTGGTGCCATGAAGGCAACCACTCACATTACATTTTTAATACCTTTATTACAGTTTCCACACTTTGGGAAATAAAAAAAAAAGGTTTGGTACTTTTAAATATTAGGGAAACCAAATAACTGCTTATTCACCATAGGGAGGAATAAAATTTTTTACCCTTGGTGTATAAGATGCAGGGGGGTTTGAGATCCCTTTTCTTGGAAACAAAGTGTGTCTTATACACCAAAATATATGCCATTTGTGTTGCTGCCGGTTGACAATTATGTAGCATCTTTTAAGTTTTTCTTTGAATTGTGAAAGTCAGTGAAATGACTAAATATTACTGTTTGACGACCTAAACTTTAATAAGTTAAATTTCTCATAACCTTCTGCTTGTATACACAAGTTAATTGCTCACCGTTAATAGTAAGACAAATCAAGAAATCACTGGACTGACAAAGAGTAATGTAGAAAATTAGTTTCTGTAACTGTAAAGTATTATTAAAGTTAAAAATAACGATAAACATCCCTTTATTTTTATTTTTCTCAGTGTAGCAGTTATTCATGTCAACTAATATTCTGGTGATCATTACAATACCAGTTGGAATAATCAACGACAACCCAGAAGCTGAAGTTGACTTGATGATTGGATGAGTTTTTTGTTGAGACCCACAGGGAGACAATGGTGTTGAAGAAATTGGTATTTTGGCAGAAAGAGTAAGTGGAGAAACTAATTTTCTAGGCCTGACAGTCCTTTTCTGTTGCTTTTGATCTGCATCTTCATTGACTGTTGACAATTCTTTGTAATCTGGAGGTGTTGCCACTAAAGGTCTGTTGCCCTCCATGCTGATTGAGAAGTGTGGAAGAAACTCTTTCATATCTGCCTGCTGGTGTGTCTGAACATTGGGTGAAAGTTCTTCCAAATCTGTTTGAGAGGACTCCAGAACATTCTGTGTTCCTGGATGGATTCTAGTATATACATTATTCAGTTTATATATAATTCCTATAGATTTTCTTGCCATATCAAAACAAAATATATACCACAAACATAAGCTATGCTTTATAAAAAAAAGGTAACTCATCAACCTTATTTTAATTATTTTTATTTTCATGGATGGATATTAAGATAAAGAAATAATCAGATGAGATCTTTTTAGCAAATCACAAGCTATGTCATCAAACAATGCAAAATACAACATGATACAGTGTCCTCATACTTGAGAATGGTTGCTCAGTTGATTGAAACATTGTACCTATTCCAAAAACAATCTTACTTATTGCAAAAGTTGTAACTTGCAATTAAAATAATACTTATAATCAGCACGTGTGCTTAAGATGAAAACTATTAGAAAGTAACTTAGTTTTAATACAAAATGCCAAAATAAGAGGGTATATTTAAGGAGGGAGGAACAATATAGAACACCGTGACTTTTATCAGAATGAGTGGAGCAACTTACAACCACTTCTCACTATTATACAGCAGTGGTGAACAAATCACATATCATAAAAACTGTAAAAGTACTGAACTCTTCTGTTATGTTTTAATAGATAGAGCCAGTTCAGAGAATTAAATCCAGAAGGCACGTTAATTAACTGTGGAAAGTTAAAAGTACTACTTACGAATCTTGAATTGAAACAGATTTTTTTTTAATTTCAGGTGTCTTGCACAGACTACTTCCTTGGGAACTGGAACTGTCAGAATGATCTGAAGGACAGGAATTTAAACTATCCGAGGAGTGTTGAGTTGATTCTGCTTTCAAAACCTGAAAGAAACAATTACAATAACATGAAGAAAAGAAATATTATACATTAGAAATGAATGATTTAGCTAATAAGTAATCACACCATGAAGAAGTAGCTTTGAATGAAAATGATAAAGACAGTTTTAAGCATATGGTGATGAGAAGTATTTTTTCTAACTAATAAAATAACATGAAGTCTTCTTTATATTTTTTCTAAGTTCTCAAGACATTTGGTATAATTTTTAAGAGTTTCTGGTTATTCTGATAAATTTTTTTATTTGATAGTTTTAAGTATTATTTTATTACAATTCACAGCTTTCACAGTAAGGTTGTTTTTTAGAAAATGTACATTTTGAGCTATAAATTGTAATGTTATTTTTTGTTTCAGTTCCAAACTCAGATTAAACAAAACGTTAATTACAATTCTGATAGAATGAACTGTATTTAGACATCTATATATGAACTTGCATTTTTTTCAAAGGTGACAAAAATCCATAATAAATGGTAATAAAACAGTGCATTAGTCTTGTGTAACAAGCAGAAATAACTCCAAACATCTAAAGTGCTCTGAATTATCTAACCTTTATAAAGTTCTCTTCTTCTAATTCCTTCTCAACACGAGAATAAACCTTACGGTAACGGGGAGAGCAGGATGAAAAATTGCTAAATATAAAGCTTTCATCAGCATTTTCCAGTGACTTGGAGCCTTCAACATCGTGACGGTATCGATCAGATCTTGCTAAAATGAGACAGAATGAACAATTTTACCAAGGATATATCAAAATTTACAATAAAAAAACATTTATAATTATTTGTTAAAAACATGCCCTAATGAAATATTTCCAAATTTTTAAAGATGCAAATTCCATCAGACATTGCATATTAAAATAAGACATTTTCATTTGCACAACAAAGATACTCTGCAGAAGGTTCACTCCAAGTTTCAATCCATGTCACGCAGTAGTTCTTGTTTCAAGCTATACAAAAAAACATAGAAAATGTTCATTTTAAATAACGAATTTGGGCACTTTAGGTTTAAATGCTTGTATCCATGCACCATACCACACCCTTTATGTGATGATATGCTTCACTTACTACTACTTCTCAGTTATAATTTAAGATCCAGTTGTCCATTTTGAGTAAGGCAACACCAGAGCTCATTTTGAGATTTTGAGAACTACAAAATTGGCCAATTTTGATTTTCAAACATGCAACACACAGTAGGACCATTTGACACTAATTAGAGCTGGGCTATGCTAACTTGTCTTCACACAGTTAACTCCTCATATGGTTTATATTGCATGCTGTGATTGATTCTGTTGAGCAGTCATAATTGGACTGAGGTTCCACGTACGTTATATAAACAGTATAAAAATCCATGTTCCTACAATCTAACCAGAGTTTTGTGAGGAAGACAGGAATTAACTGCACATCAATACATGAATAGGTCTTTGGTATCATGGGTAACTGAAGAGCCCTTACAGAAAAAAAGGTATTTTTTTTGCATAACTTTTGATGTTGGCCCTTTTTTTTTTTTCTTATCATTGGAAACAAACCCTCTTTCATTCCTGATGAAGAAAGGAAAATAGTTGTAAAACCCTAGATTTTCAGATGAGTCTTTTCATCTCACTTGTCACAACAACCAAATCAAAACATTTCTTACTGTCAAAATAACTCGTGTCTTCTTCATCTTCCAGCTGAGGAATAAACTCATATTTCTGACGTAGCAGAGATTCCCAATTCAGAGATGCAAAGAATGCATGATCTTTCACTTCGTGGGCGCCACCAGTCCCGAGCCGATCAAATGGATTCGGCCTCAAAAGTAGAGTGATCAATTTTTTTGCATCTTCAGCCACAAGCCAATCATTTTCATAAGGCCACTCAATTTCATCTTAAAAGAAAAATATTATCATTTATTTCAAACCTCATTCTCAACACTATTTTAAATTATTGTACTTAGTTAGACTCTCTCTCTATACTATAACAAAAGCAATCTAGTCTTTTTCTTTGAAAATCAAAATGGTATGCACATTAACATTTTATACAATAGTCATGTGGGCTTCAGAGTTGTACTTTCCTTCACATCTGCTTTCAACACCAAAGCAACCCAGAAAACAGATGTGAAAGAAGCTTCAGAGAAAAATGGCATCAAAAGAAAAAATGTTGTATGCATAATTTTGTGTACTGACCTATTTTTCAGAAAACAAAATCAATAATCACTAACTGCTGTTTGGGTCCATATATTGAATAACTATGTTTTTGTTTTTTACAACACTCAGTGTAAAGAACAGACCAGAAAATGGGTGTGATCATTTATTATGTAAAACATAACACATACAACCCTGTAAATAACACTGTCATAGAACCACAAGCAGTTTGGTGTACATAAATATCATAGAAAACTATGTTCAAAACACCAATGGATGTCCAATGCCCATCAGTAGTTCTAGGGTTAAAAAGCTTCAGTGTATTTTGCAAAACAAATTGAATTTAGATATATAAACAAGAAGCTGCAGCAATGAATACACTTTGTACATATAACACTGACGTACAGCCAATTAGCAAAACTATATACTGACACACACACATTTTATGACAACGTATGATGTGGATATTACAGTAATTATCAATTTTTGTCACATTATCAGATCATTATTACCAACTTCTATGTATGTTATGGTTATTACAATAATAAATCTTGTTAAACTTTATAAACACACTATAAAAATACCTCCAAACAAATTTCTCAGATACCACTACTCTATGAAGCCTAGTTTGTTTTTACCTTGCATTTTATTTGTTTTGAAATTAAGCACAAAGCTACACAATGGATTATCTGTGCTCTGCCTACCATGGGTATCAAAAACTGGCTTCTAATGTCGTAAGTCTGCAGACATACTGCTGTGCCACTCGGGAGCTTTTCTTTGAGTGGGAAAGTAGGGATTTGCACTAACCGACTAAAGAGCTCATTGATAAATCAGTTAGCAAATATCACTCATCGCCCAGCTCTGGATTACAGTGTATTTGTTATTTGTACATCATAACCAGTGCTAACATAAATTAATAAATTAGGATGGTTCTCACGTTATCACCGTATATTACCTAAATATATATATTCTGCGTGTATATTTATTTGGGGTATCTAAACAAGATAAGTGCCTTGTTTGGTTTTCATGTGCAAACAAACTGTTTATATTTCACCATGAAATTAGGCCTACATTGTTTATTTGTTTTGTTCTTCCAAGAAGCACTTGTGCAGCGGAAGTAGCAAATAAAAACATAGATTTGACCTCTGTGGCATCTTTTCTTCACTGAACGTCAAAGGTAGATACTAAATTGCATTAAACTTTACTAACATCACGTACAGGTATGTGACAATTTAGAACTGCACATTAAAGTATGTTTACTACCATGAGAAAACAGAGAAACATATGATGATGATATCTATGAGACAAATGATTAAAATACATAATATACAACACAGGAGGAAGGAGAATAACAAGAATATAAATATGTCTCTACCACAAATATTACAGAAACTTATGGTTACAACACAAATGTTTAAATAATTATTTCTATGCTTCTCTATATTTTCTACAACTACAGTGTTTCAGCAGTAAGGGTTATAAAACCGAAATTTTAATCTTTACTATTTGACTAATGCGAGTTCAACCAAAATACCCCAACTTTATTAAACATTGACTGTTTTCAGTTACATTCCCAGACCCTACTGTATGAATAATATGTTCAACTGAAGTTTCTTTGAGTTCATGATTTGTGAATCCCATATTATCTTATTACCAAAGAGCATTAACAACATAAGTATTATTTTATTAACAAAAATTAAGTCTCAATTTATAATTTTCACCAGAGCATTATTATTATTTCTTAAATGAACATTCATAAATACAAACTTAAACCAACAATTATAAGGGTAGTTACGATAAAACCCCAGAATAACACTGACACTTCGGGTTGAGCTTTTAAACTAGTGTAGCTACAGTATGCAAACCTGTAATAGTTATACATGTATACTTGCATACACAGATATATTCATTATTATGGTATTAGGTATTACATATACACAAGTACCATTAATAACGTGGGCAAAAAGTTCTTCTGGAGTATCTCCAAAGAAGGGAACACAGCCAATAAGAAATACATATAAAATAATTCCCATGGACCACCAATCAACAGGTTTACCTGTTAAATAAAGAAAGAAATGGGAGTTAGATATTAAAGATATTTTTTAATAAAACCCATCATGCAGGTTCTGTATGATACAATCTTTAAACTACATGTATTACAGAACAGACACAGAAAGTACAATAACTAACCCATTAATACTCAGAAATTTTTAACAGCTAGGTTAATAAATCACCCCTCATCAGTTTTAAATAGAGGGAAAGGGGGGACAAGTGAAAGATCTTTTTTTTCTTGTTAGAATGGAAGATATCCATATAAACAAATATGTTTACTAGAAAGTGTAGTTAATGATTTATCTGAAAATTATCTATCTTTAAAGTGGGTATATGTAAATGTAAATATATGTTTACTTTAAGAGAAGAAAATTATAAAATGTACACTTGCAAACATTAGGATGTATCTTATACTTATGAAATGTTGCATTATCCAAACTCAGAAGTTGTGGTAAAAAAGTTTAAAAGTTCAATAGTGATTTCTTTTCTAAATCTTTCTCCCTCCTTCTCGTAGAAAAAAAACAAAATTAGAATTAAGGTGAAGTATAGAAATAAAAACAGATTGTTTTTCTTGTAACTGGTCAAAAAAGAAACAAAACTACAATTTTGAAAACATTTTGCACGTGTAGAAAGTTATTGGAAAAAAAGAATACAAATTAGGATAAATAAATACTTAATTTTAAAGAAGAACACTGAATGATCATAAATATCTCACAGTAAGAATGAAGAACAAATAATTTTGTTTCTTCCTTATGCTTGTGATTATCTTATTTTAAATCTAAGGTAAGTATAATCAACTTCCACACTATTTATTGATGTATTCTCATTTCTATTAAAGAATAAAAAGAAAGCACATATTTATAATACAACAAACTTCATCTAGAAAATCTTAAGTATTGTAACAAATTTTCTGATACATGAATAAATATTTTGTAAATTATAAGTCCAACAACATACAAGGTGGTCTTCTCAGTTGAGAAACATGCACCACTTACCATAACCCTGCAAAAAATTACTTCTGGTGCTATGTACTCTGGAGTTCCATAAACTTGTTTGTCATTAAATTGTTTAGTTTCCCGATCCAAGTATCCTTCATGCATGTTGGTAGCCACTGTAAGGAAAACACAGCTAAATGTTGAAGCATTTTACTACATTCCTATGCTCTAAGAGAATCCATAGTCAGCTAGTCCTATTGGCTGGCCATCACTTTCTCAATTAAGGTCTTTTCATATTTCAGAAACTTAAATTTATTTTTGTAGCATGTTGAAAGATAAACCCCATTAAATTCATTTGTGAACAATTTGGTTGAATTGCAGAAAGTTAAAAATAAATCAACTGAGCTCTGAAACCTTCATAAGCTTGTGTTCTAATGTAGATAAATTCCTCACACACTACATTTGGCTCAAGTAAAGTGAGTATCAAGGCACTAAAGAAATAATGTCCTATTTTAATAGTGTTAACAGGCACTAAAACAATGTTCTATTGTAACAGTGTTAACAGGACTAAATAAATGTTCTATTGTAACAGTGTTAACAGGACTAAAGAAATGTTCTATTGTAACAGTGTTAATAGGCACTAAAAACGATGTTCTATTGTAACAGTGTTAACAGGACTAAAGAAATGTTCTATTGTAACAGTGTTAACAGGCACTAAAGAAATGTTCTATTGTTAACCATGTTAATTTGTTGCACAGAAATTAATGAAAACTTGGAAACAAATGTATGAATACTTCCAAACTGGTATCAGTCCATATTAATTCTTTTTGGAACCTACTACCTCCATAAAGTAATGCCACTCCTCCTCCATAAAAGATGTATTTACTTATATGCAGATTATCAAAATGTCTACCAACATATACAGCAGTAAAGTAGAAGTATCATGAATATTTGTTTATGGTGAATATGAAGACCAGTGTTTGGTGTCACTCAACCATTTGTTTGAACACCAATTCCACGTGTGTCTTAATAATAATAATAATAATAAAATAAAAAATATGCAGAGACATACAGTGTAAACAGACACTAATTACTTTCCCAATAAGTTTTATTATAGTTTAAATTTCACAAATCTTAAGGTACTTACAGTTCATTAAGCCAATCTTTGATGATCCAAAATCTGTCAGTTTAATGTGTCCCATTGCTGTAATAAGGAAAGTGAAAAAACAACATATATTTTACACACATATATTAGAAAATATAGCTAAAAAGCAAAATGCTGGATAGTTCCTGCTATATTCTAACTGGATCCAATTATGATGCAGATGATTAGATGAACTATTTATAATTTTCTGAATTAAAACACTTCTAAACAAATTATTATTATAATATAATAAATTTATCCATGCTGGTTGACTTGAAATTAATTCTCAGATCATTTTAATTTAAGAAACAAACATAGAAAGATATACATTGATGGCCAAAATCTTAAGGCCAATGAACATAAAGAAAAACTATGCATTTTGCATTGTTAGACTCAACCACTCATTTGAGTAGAGCTTCAAAAGATGGCAATAAGAAAAGGGAAAATAAAAATTAGAAACGTTTTTTAGCATTTAATAGGGAAAATGTGAACACTATAAAATTAGCCGAAATACTAGCTGGTCAAAAGTTTAAGACCATACTGAAATGAAGCGTTAATTGGTAAACACGTAACAAAATTTAGTCATTTGTGTTCAAGCATTAGCGTTGTCAACATCAACCACTGACATCTCCTGTGTTACATTGAGTAAAAACATGGCAAAGGCTAAAATGTTGACGGAATTTGAACGTTGCAGAATTGTCGAGCTGCAAAAGCAAGGTCTCTCTCAACGTGTCATCACTAGTGTGATTGGGCGTAGTAAAACTGCTGTTGCAAATTTCTTAAAAGACCCTGAGGAATACGAAATGAGAATTTCAAGTGGTACATCCAAGAAAATTTTGCCGACGTTGAGCAGGAAGATTTGACAGGTTGTCCCGAAAGACAGAAGCTGATCGTCAATCAGGTTAAGGCCCTTACGGATGCAGAATGCAGCTCAAGAACAATAAGACAGCATCTATGAGAGAAAGGCTTTAAAAACTGTAAACGTCTTCAAAGGCCACGCTTCCTTCCACACCATGAAACAGCTCGGTTAGACTTTGCTGAGAAGCACCAAACATGAGACACAGAAAAGTGGAAGATGGTGTTGTTCTCTGATGAGAGAAAATTTAACCTGGATGGTCCTGATGGCTTCCAACATTACTGGCACGATAAGGATATCCTACCGAGACATTTTCTACACGACACAGTGGAGGATGTTTCATCATGATCTGGGGTGCTTTCTCCTTCCATGGAACAATGGAGCTTTAGGTTATACAGGGGCATCAAACAGCATCTAGCTACATTGGCATGTTGGAGAAAGCATCCTTATTGACTGAAGTGCAACTCACTACTAAGACCTCTTGTTGGGCATTTCCTACCCTGTTTAGGACTTCTTTTTGGTATGGTCTTAAACTTTTGACCAGCTAGTATTAAGGCTAATTTCATAGTGTACACATTTTCTCTATTAAATGTAAAAAAAGTTTATTTTCCCTTTTCTTATTGTCATCTTTTGAAGCTCTACTCAAATAAGTGGTTAAGTCAAACAATACAAAATGTATATTTTTTCTTCATGTTCATTGTCCTTAAGATTTTGGCCAGCAGTGTATGTAAGTTGCATGTATACAGAGAAAACTTTCATATAACCACCAATTAACAGCAACTGTTATATTGTTTCAATACTTTTGTACAAGCACTACAATGACAAACACAAAAATATAAAAGAAATTTAAAGAGAATAGAAAATTAACCTCTCCAAAGAAAAGAACAAAACAAGAAAAGGAGTTCTCACTTCTAAATTTATTTGTGTTATCCATGAAGTAATGTGTTAGCTTTAAATTTTAAAATCTGTGAAAAATATTCAGGTACTACCACAAAATAAACTTTTCTACTTACACCTGAAACCTTATTTTGCACGTTGAAAATGACCCCAACATAGTTTAAAACTGTTTGAGCAAAAATAGTCAAACGTAACATTCCCAAGTTTACTATTAATAGAGCTCCTCTTCTATAACACTCAAAAATAAAAATGAAATTATAAATGTTGTTAATCATAATGCATTTCTATGTTACAAATATTTATGCTAATATCTTAATATCTTCTGAACACACAGCTTAGGTTTCAGGTATTGGTAAGTTCACTCTTAACAATCTGACTTTCAGAAAGGAGAGATAAGCTAGAAGTTAACGTACATTCAAACTTAAACCAGTTATTACTCCATATTTTCTAATAATTTAAACATTTAGCTTACAGTTAGACAATCATATTAATAGAAAACATACTCACTTGTCTGGTTTCAGGTTTCTGTGAACAATTCCATAGCTATGCAAGTACTCTACAGCCAGCACAGTTTCAGCAAAATAAAATCTCGCCATATCAACAGGTAATGGTCCCATGTTTTTCAGTAATGTAGCACAGTCTCCACCTTCTACGTACTACATAACCATACACAAATGTTTCTACATAGGAACAAAATTCTATGTCAGAAAAAAATCACAGATGCTTGAAATAAAATCATTTAATTATTCAATATATTAAATTTATTCAAAATTTTTTAAAGACACGCACACTAGGTCATGACGCAAAAATTTAAGTTAAAATATCATTTGATTACATCTGGTGTAGGACCAAGAATTATTTAAATATAAATACTTCTGTCAAGAGTCATCCCAACTTATAAAGCAATGTTTTAGAGAATATAAAACCAATAACAACACTTTGTTTCATAAGCATTCTTAAATACAATGTACAATCGTATCACTAAAATTTATTAGGAAAATAAACTTAAGCACATTTTGATAAATATGTTTCACTACTCGAAAATATAAAATAAAAGCTAAGAGTTAGGATACGATACAACTTAGTATTTAATGTGTAAAAATTACATCAAACATGACCTTTAAAGTTATTACAAAACGACCACTATGGGCTTATCTAGAAATGTAGTAACTAAAACAAGGAAGACAAAACATTTGATTAATATAAACTCTCATATTAATTTTTCTTTTAAAATGTTGCAAAAAACTAAATACTGCATGACTTTTGACTACATTTTTCAAAATAATTAAAAAACACTCAACTATTTTTTCACAATAATTACACAAAATGTTGCCTTAATTTTTTCACAAATCATTCACGATAATTATGTGACTGCTTCTTGCCCCTTATTTACTATAACATTTTTCAATGTTTCTTCACCTATTGTGTACAAAAATGTATTACAGAAATTTTCCTTAATTACAAAAGCCACTATGTTCCTTTTACCCCAGATACCGACTGAATTGGTTCATTCAACAAGGGTATCATATGCACTTTTTCTTGGGAAAGACTCCTGTAAAGTGGAACATACTATATAAAAATAAACTCAATGTTGCAAAAAAACACATATGTCCAAAAATTCTTAATATAAAACAATACAAAACTTGTGACTTGAGCACTTTCAAAAAGCTGTTTTAAAGCATTTGGATTATAAGGTTTCTATAATTTTACCTGTCTATCTATAAGTGAAATTTATTGTATTTTGTCCACTAACCCCTAACATCCAATTTGACAAATCTCCACCAAGCTCAGGGTGGTTATTCCTAAGGTATCCAGAAGGAACATAAAGGGGTCAAAACTCTGTCTGTCCATCTGTCACACTGATAAATTTTGGTGTAAAATAATTAAATTATACTTGAGGTTAGGCTGGTAGAAATGATGATAAGTAAAATAATTGAATTGGGTATACTCTCGATTCATATCTGATACAGCTGGCACATAGAAATTATAATGGCTGAAATTTTCTTGGTTGTCATGGAAACACACTGATGCAATATCATCAAATTTTGTCCAATTCAAACCCTTGACTACAGTTATAATAACCCACATGGTTTAATTGCAGTACATTTCAATTTTGAAAATACCCAAGTTAAAGTATGCTAACAAAGCTAAAACCAGGAAGACAGTCCAAATAGAAAACCTGAAATCTCCTATATACATAAAAGCAAAATTGTACATTTGCCCACAAATTCATATCATTTGACTGATCTCCACTAAACTTGGCATGATGACTCCTACAGACCCCAGAAGTAACATGGAATGGCCAAAATTTCCAGGGATGGTGGTGGACCCCATCTTATTTTCAACAAACTACCAAATCAGTTCAACTTGATATAGTGATACAGGATAACATGAGGAAGATCATTGGGGGTTGGAACCCCCATCTAATCTACATAAACATCAATATGTGTGTGTGTGTGTCTGTTCCTTGTACACTTCCACATTTCTTGATCAATCAGCACCAAATTTTAATATGTGATAACAAGGGGTATATAATTTCATATCTAATTTCAGAAAACTACCAAATCCTTACAACATGACATAGTGATACAGGCTGACACAAGGAAAGTTATAATGGTTGTTGGACCCCATCTAATATATACTCATAAAAGTAAAATTGTATGTTTGTTTGTCTGCTAACACCCAGCACAAGATTTGACCAATTGTTACCAAACTTGGCATGGTGACTCTTACAGTACCAAGAAGTAACACGAAGGGGTCAGTATTCCCACCAAGATCTCAGCAAAAAGCACACATTTGATTTTTCCAAACAACTTGCAACATGTAACCTATTTCTGTATTTTCCTATAATACTGTAACACTCCTTCCCATTCCTTTCCTTTAAATGGTAGGAAATTCTACTGTAAAAGAATCTTGAAAGTTCATGAAACTTTATTGTAACAGAACGATTTTTCTAGGTTAATTTTGCTAATGATCAAATATATTTCTCTTTTTCAATGTGAGGCTCACTTTACTGTGGTGTTTTCAGGTTTATGTTTAATGTTTAAAATATAATCACAGTCAAGGAATGCACATCCATAGAGCTTCCACCCCTAAAGTGTAGGTATAAAACATACCAAAAAGGATTCTTTATATAATGCAATATAAAGTTACTAGTAAATATGTAGAGAAAAAGAAATGAGTCAATATTTTACTGTGCAGTGTCTATCAGCAAGTGTAGTCTTGTTTTTATCCTCAGTTTTTAAGGTTTATATTAATATCTATCATTCGAATAAGAAATTATTATTTATGCTTAAACACAAAATGGGTAAAACAAATCATTCCAACTTCATCTACATGTACCATTGCTCTTGGTTTTAAAAAGATTGGTAGAAGGTACTTTGCTGCAGTCTTGGAGTAAGTTGGTATTTGGCAGAATTGCTGATTAGTGTTTTAAATTTCGGTGGTATTCTGTTAATGACCATGAAGTATAAAATTATTGTAATATCAAAAATTACTTTGTTTTGGGAATAAAAGAGACTTTGGCCATTAAAAACTTTCATTTGAAATAGAATGTAGCCAACTAATGTTGTGCTATTTTTAAAGGTGTAACTGTAACAAACATAATAAACACGAGTAGCTGATGAACTAATGCTCTGTATGTAATTATGCTAGTCACTTTTCTAGCAGGGAACTGTGCATGGAGCTGATATAAAACATTGGTCACTTTTCTAGCAGGGAACTGTGCAGGGAGCTGATATAAAACATTGGCCACCTTTCTAGCAGGGAACTGTGCATGGAGCTAATATAAAACATTGGTCACTTCCCCAGCAGGGAACTGTGCATGGAGCTGATATGAAACATTAGTCACTTTTCTCGCAGGGAACTGTGCATGGAGCTAATATAAAACATTGGTCACTTCCCTAGCAGGGAACTGTGCATGGAGCTGATATGAAACATTGGTCACTTCCCTAGCAGGAAACTGTGCAAGAAGCTGATATAAAAAAATTGGTCACTTCTTTAGGAAATAACTGATATAAAATTCAATGTAACTGACTTTAAGATCTCATTTGATTAATGACCATTTAGGAGAAAGGCAATATGTATGTTTAACCTTCAAAATGCTGTAAAAAAGCAACATCAGAATCTCTTTAGAAAAAAAGTTCAAAGGCTGTAATAATAGCAAAAGGAGAAGAAATGAATCACTGGACAAAAGAGCAGTAAAAAGCTGATAGAGTTAGAAAAGTGTGTGTGTTTTCTTATAGCAAAGCCACATCGAGTTACCTGTCGAATCCACCGGGGGTAATCATGCTCATGATTTTAGCACTGTAAATCCATAGACTTACCACTGTACCAGCAGGGGATAGGTAAGAAAAGCAGATGGGAGGATAAAGCAGTCACAGAAAGAAAGAAAAGTAAAGTTTGAAGCAAAAATTTTGAAGAAACTGAAGGGAAAGAAAGAGAGAGGACAAAGATTATAGCTGTAAGCTCATCACTATAATTTTTCAATGTGGTATGGCAAGAAGCTTTAATTTAATTTGTGATTTTTGTTTTGAAAATCAAAGACTTAGACAAAAGTTAAAATGAGAACTGAATTTTTTAAAATAAATTTTCTTAAGAGTAATTTCTTTCTGTTTTAAAATACCTATTTCAAGTAATTTGGACACCCATGCAAGGAATGGAAAGTCCAGCTAGTATAAAGTTTTTTTTCTATTTACAGGTCAAATGATATATGAAGAATATAACATCCACTATTTGTATGGAGAGTGGCCATTAATCACATGAGTAGTGTCTGATCCTTGAGAATAATGGGACAATTATTTTTCATATATACTGCTAGATATTTTCCACTCTGGAACAGATCTTAACAGATACTGATTTTATCGATATGCATTACTGCAACTATATTTGAAATACCATAAATTCTACAGTTTGTTGCCCCGAAGATATGCTTATCTTTGGCTTTGATTGAAATAAAGGCTGTTTCACTGTGTTCTATATTGTTTACAGCTTCTTTCTCTACTTTGAACTCAGTTGAGGTCGGTATATTCAGATTCTTGTGTGGTGATACATTTCCTACGGAAACCTCTTTTTATTTTATGGTTTTTATCCTATGACTCCTGAAGAGAAATCTGAGTATTTGAGAACACTATAAAGCCAATAAGTGTTATGCTGGAAAAAGTGTTAAATATCTCTACAAAATATTACCATTAGGTATAAGAGGTAAGCTGAATATAATTGGCTGATGTTGCTTGTACCATGTTAAAATGTCAATCTAGTGATAATGTAATGTGAAGTGTATGATTAGACCTCCATAAGGTATTAGTTCAAGTAAAAAACTGAGCACATCATCCCATATATTTTCCAGATAGGAGACAATGAATGCATACATGGTGAACTTAACAAACCATAATAACACAGTATAGCCTTCAGCTATATATGATCTACCAAGTGATTGCTTGCACATACCACCATGACTTACATGTTTTATTTCCCATTTGTTACTCATGTTCATTTTCAAAACAAAGTTAAACAGTTTGCAATTGTTCAATGTGATGCACACACATTTATTATTATTATTCTATTATTTCAATGTTGTGTGATTTAGAAAGCACTATATTGGAAAATAAATATAAACTGAGAGTGGTAATCACCTTTGTTTCAAAAGTACAGAACATGCAAAACCACAAATGGATTATTTGTAAAAGTCATGATATCTCTTTCAGCATATACTTGCTGTTCCTCTGGTTTCTAAGCACAAGATTCTGTTTGTTTATCTTCTTCATAGCAAATCTCTGTCTACTTGTCTTATGCCTAACTAGATACACAGCACTGAAAAAAAAGGTAGAAACATGACATGATATTTCATATGATGGCTAATACTTTGAATATATACATATTATATTCATATATAAAGTATGGAAGTAACTTTACATGCAAAGAAAATTATCATAAGTTTTTCTGATAATACTGACTAAATTAACGAATTAAAACTTGTTTCAATTACAAATGTGTATACACAGATTTTTTTTCTTAATTTCGCACAAAGCTACTCGAGGGCTATCTGTGCTAGCCGTCCCTAATTTAGTAGTGTAAGACTAGAGGGAAGACAGCTAGTTATCACCACCAACCGTCAACTCTTGGGCTACTCTCTTTTACCAATGAATGAGTAGAATTGACCGTCACATTATAACACCCCCACGGCTGAAAGGGCGAGCATGTTTGTAGCGCTGGGGATGGGAACCTGCAACCCTCAGATTATGAGAGTCGCACGCATTAACACGCTTGGCCATGTCAGGCCTATGTATACAAAAAAAAGCACTTTTGTATAGTATATTTGAAATAAAAGCTTGCTTAATAAATTAACAATCACTAAATATTTACATATAAATTGATTAAAATATTTCTCACATCATATTAAATTACTTATTTATTAATTACATATTGCTACAAAAGATTAGATATTCTAAAATTATTTATACTCAAAATTTGAAAATACACAAAAAACGGTACAGATAAAATTTATCTGCAGATCTGTACATGAATATGATTACATACATATATATATTTTGCAAATAGCTGTGAAATACTAAAAAAACAATATGATGATATGAAGAAATTTCAAATGTCCTATCAAATCAGTAAGCATACTCTTTTATCACTAGAAAGTGAAATTAATATGTTATAGTAACAGCTGCAACAAATTTTACATTGGTTTTAGCTTTTATATCATCAAATAAAATAAAGGGAACACTGGTATGTCACTACTGATAAATTAACTTTTTATCTCAGAAATGTATTAGTGACTGTCCTGAATAACATTACAGAAGAATTTTAGAATAAACTAAATTATCTGTGACCATAGATGTTTAATAAACAGTAACAGATTTTAAGGCATAAATCATTAAGAATACATAAATTTCTATCTATCCACTTACTGATTCATATAATGAAAATACAAAACTGATAGTTAAGTATTTGAAACAGGGATACAGATTAAACAATTAAATCCTAATTATAATTGGAAACTCACCCATAAG
>NC_134825.1:167943922-167986513 GCF_004210375.1 Tachypleus tridentatus
TGTAATCCACGTCGTCACGTACAGTCATGATTTTTCTTACGATCATACATCTTGACTACAGATACTTTCCAGATCAAGAGGCTTTGTTATGAGGTTCTCATGTATAAAGCACAGTAATTCTTGTACGTTCCCCATAATCCATCTAGTGTACAAGAATGGTAGTTTTCCAGCGCTTGTTTCAACAGTCTAATCGTACAGAAATCCATAGGTGCTGCATCTGGTGACTTGACCAGAAAACCTTCGTATGGAACAACATCAATATTCTCTATCTGGTTGTGGTGTGAAACGATTGAACGGATATTTTGGTGAAGTAATTTGTGTTGCTTTTTCAAACGAAGATCCTTCTTTATTATGTTACGCATTATTGCCTGGGTACGTGCAGGGCTTTTGTCAATGACCTTTGAGTTCATGGGCCCTCATTTGTTACAAGACATCGCTCTTTGTTTACCACGGCTTGGGTACGACTTGTTACATGTTTATTTCTGGATGGTCCTGATTCTCCAAGTTGATACATATGTTCTGTTTTCCATTGACGTGACGTACAAGGGCTATTATAACGTTTAAAATTTCAAAATCCCTTATCTGAACAAGTATTAACGACCTGAGTGTCACTATAAATTATATTGGCTGTGGTAATCAACTGACTTGCTGATATGCATATTCAAAATCATTTTAATATAACTTACCAAAATATATATTTATATTCCCCGTAATATTAAGAACTAACAGTTACTGCGTATTTCCATCGTGTTAGTATTTAATAATGTTATCAAGCAGTATTGCACGTTAATGCGCCAGTATGTGGTTAACATCCCCTCACACCCACCCATCCATCTGTCTATACATCCAATATTATGTTGGTCTCCTTTCTATTCATGTACTTACGTAATTTACTGCCTATTTCTATACTGGGATGATGACGTAAATAACAATGAATTTTAGCCCCACAAATTTGTGATAAGATTGCTGTATCAAACCTATACCATTTTTTGGAACGATTTACATCCAAATAAGGGTCATAAAATTGACTGATTGTCCCTCATATCTTCGAGAAGTGAGTTTATTGAAGTGTCTGTCTACTCTTCCATCCGGTGAGTTACCTCACTCTCTCTCTCTCTATGTATATATATACACACATATATGTTAAAGTAGAAAGATTACAAAAAGTGATGCTTACATTTAAAGTGCTTCGGGCTACATGATTGATAGTCTGTTTTAAGTAGCGAACACACACGTTGCGTATAGTGTACATAACAACCTTTCAAAAATACACACATATCGGTATAGCACATATATAACATAAAGCAGGACTTACGCTACGTATAATATAAAAATTTCAAAATGTTAGTATCCGTGCCCACATATGTACATACATATATATATATATATATAGATAGATAGATAGAGAAATAAATGTAGTGTAAAAGGTTTACCAAAAACCTAAATGGAGACCAAAAACATAAGAAAAAAATCCAATACACGTATGAAAGATTTTTGAAACACTATCTTTTAATCAGCATGTAATGAAAAATTTCGTGTTACATAAGTCATGCATTACTACACATAAGTCATGTATTACCGCTTTATGGGCCAGGCATAGCCAGGTGGTTAACGCATTCGACTCCTCATCCGAGGGTCGTGGATTCGAATCCCTGTCGCACCAAATCATGTTCGCCCTTTCAGCCGTGAGGGCGTTATAATGTAACAGTCAATCCCACAATTATTTGGTAATAGAATAGCCCCAAGAGTCTTCTACTGCTAAATTAGGAACGGATAGCGCATATAGCCCTCGTGTAGCTTTGCGCGAAATTCAAGTCAATCAATTACCGCTTTATGGGAGTTTCTCCCTTGCACTCGTATTCTTTTAATAACAATCAGGAATAACGTGCATTTAAGACTTAATACTTTGTAAAATTATCTAACTGAATTAATTAAACATAAATATTTTAAAATCTTAGTGATTCCAAAGTTTACGAGAGTGTTTTCCACATTAATACTTCTAATTAAATCCACTTCAGTAACTATCAAAAATGGAGCATGCTACGGAATAATAATTAGGCTTAATGACTAACTTAGACTTAAAAAAAACTAGCGACACCACTGACACATGTGTTAAGATTTAATTTTAACTTCCGTTGTTTCCTGTAAACTCCCAAATACGTAGTCTATTATACTATGAAAGAAGGAAAAAAGAAATCGTTGTAGAAACAAACCGTAGGAAGTAACGTACATGTTAAAAGCATACTATGCAAAACAGAAGGTTTGGTTAGTTTTGAATTTCGCGCAAAGCTACACGATGGCTATCTGCGCTAACCGTCCCTAATTCAGCAGTGTCAGACCAGAGGGAAGGCAGCTAGTCATCACCACCCACCACCAACTTTTGGGCTACTCTTTTACAAACAAATATTGGGATTGGTCCGCAAATAATAACGCCCCCACGGATGAAAGGGCGAGCATGTTTGGTGCGATGGGGATTCGAACCCGCGACCCTCGGATTACGAGTCGAGTGCCTTAACCACCTGGCCATGCCGAGTCCAAAACAAAAGGACGATACAATTCTATGTTTTGTAAACTGATATTTTAATAATCGATACTTGAAACCTTTGGTACTTGGTGAAACTCCATAATTACAGAATTGAAGAAAAACAAGACAATTGTACGTTTCACAATTACATGTTTTACTACGTCCGTTGTTTCTCCACTAAAGGCATCATCAGGTACAGTTAGTATATTTATGAAAAATACAATTGGTTTGTTTTACCTCAACTCTCTATATTCAGAAAGAAATAGTTACTTATGAATTTAAATATCTTAAGTTGGTAGAGTCCATCCCATCTATTTTGTGCTCTTGAACTAGTAAGACATATCACTCTTCAATTTTTTTCTCTAGAGTTCTTAAGCTATATCCTTATTCATTTTGATTTTTGTTTGCCTGTTTTTCTATCTGTTGAATTTCTCGAACGCTATTTGCACTAGTTGTTCACAAGCTAGAAGTGATAGATTACAAGGAAAGGAGTACTTGAAAACATCAATTAAAACTCTTCGGTCACTCTTTTTACGAACGAATACTGAGGTTGACCATCACGTTATAATGTTCCCACAGCTGAAAGGTTTGGTTTGAATTTCGCACAAAGATACACGAGGGCTATCTGCGCTAGCCGTCCCTAATTTACAAGTGTAAAGCTAGACAGAAGGCAGTTAGTCAATCACCACCCACCGACAACTCTTGGACTATCTTTTACCAATGAATAGTGGGATTGACCGTCACATTATAACGCCCTCCACGGCTGAAAGGGTGAGCATGTTTGGTGCAACGGGGATTCGATGCGACCCTCGGATTACTAGTGGAGTGCCTTAACTACCTGGCCATGCCGGGCCTAGCTGAAAGTACGACTATGTTCGTTGACAGGATTCAAGCGCCGTAACCACTGGGTTTTAGGATTTAGAACTAATAAAAATTTACAGTTCATTCTGGGCTTTTAAGCTCCTAAAATGCCTAGTTATCTATATCTATGCAAGAGATAATTTCAATTATAATGCTCCCATAAATGTTTCACACTTGAAATGGCAGAATCCTTATCTACGTTGGGATTTGAGGTAAAAAAATACGTCCCTAGCTTAACCAGTAATTAGTGAGATAAATACATATTCATACACTTCTGTCTATTTAGCGCTGTCGAATTAGTAACATCTATCAAGGGTTATACATTTGTAAGACACACAGGTATAACTGGCACTATAATTCTGCCTGTTTACAGGTACTAAATTAGTGAGACATGTCCCAATCTATCTACGACCATAATTTAAAGTGATGCGTTGATACTTGTTTAGGATTATTAAAAAAGTCCCTATTTATTTAGGCCTACGACGTCACTAAATTGATTGTCTTAATAGAGGATGCAATTGAATTACTTGCATCAGAACTCCTTAAACTAAGAAAATGCCAGACATGATTTAAATTACACTTAAATACATACGAGAATTACAAATGCTCAACGCATTTTAAAACTTCACATTTTCGATTTGCACCAAGGCTCTAAAATCTCAGGTTAATGTATTTTATTATTCATTCCTATACGTATGAAGTTCGTAAGACAGGACTTTATCTAATTAGAGCTATTACTCTTTATTTCCAACTACAGTTGCGCAGGAAAAATACGTTCTCCTGTACTTATAGGTCTATAAAATCTCAATGTTTCTACAGTTTAAGAATTTTACACCATTATATCAAAATTATCTTACTACTTATAAATCATATTTAAGATACACCGCTAAGTTACCATAATCCAGTGCAGCTGATGAATTCTAGTAATGAACAAAAGATCCTCTGCGCAGACAAAAGAACACCTGGGATCATACTTTTCAATAATACCTCTTACTTTAAAGTATTTAAAGGACTTATTAAGAAAAAAAGCGAGCACAATCTGCATTTAAGTTCAGATTTGAATAGTAATTGGTAATAAAAAAAAGTTTAAATCCATAATATCAAATATATCGATAAGAGTTTTGACGCTTTCACGTGAAAAAGGTCACTAGAAAGTGCCAAAACTCGTATCCATGCAAATTTGTTGTTCCGTTATCTTAGATTTAAAATTTATTTTAAATTACGTGGTACTGTCTATTTATCAACTATTCGAATAACAGGTAAGTCTAGTTTCTGACTATCTAAGGATGTTAACTTGATAAGAGGTACAGATACGTAGTTTATTTACATATTGAATAATTTGTTTATTTTTGAATTTCGCGCAAGGTTACACGATAGATATCTGCACTAGTTGTCCCTAATTTAGCAATGTACAACTAGAGGGAAGCCAGCTAGTTATCACCACCCATCGCCAACTCTTGGAATACTCTTTTACCAACAGCAGAAAAGGCGAGCATGTTTGGTGTAACGGTGATTCGAACCTGCGCCCCTTAGATTATGAGTCGAGCGACCTGACCTTCTTGACATGCCGGGCCACACATCAAATAAAGAATAGGGTATTGTCTATTTACCTGCTATTGGTAAGTCTAGTTTATGACTATCTGAGTGTGTTAAATTGGTAAGATTTTCAGGTTTATTTACATATTGAATAAAAGATACGGTACTTGTTCTTTAAAACCATTGAGCCTTAACATATCCGTTAGTTTCCTCTAAGCCAACAATAAACAGGCTTGGCATTGAACGGTGGTTAGAGCTATCGACTTGCAACCTGCGGGTTGCGCGATAGAAATCTCTTTCTCTCTCTCCCAGCTCCTCAGTGGCACAGCAGGTTTCGATACTCGTAGTGGGCAGAACACAGATAGCCCCTTGTGCTTAACATCAAACAAACTCTCTCTTCAATCATGCCCGCCTTTTCAACCTTAGGGGTGTTACTATGTAAGGGACAATGCCACTAAAAGTTGTTAAAGAGTAGCCCAAGAGTTGGCGGTGGCTGGTGATGACTCGCTGCCTCCCCTCAAGTATATCATTTCAAAATTAGAGACAGTTAGAGCAGATAGCCCTCGAGTAACTTTGATCAAATTCAACACATCGTGGTATGCAATATAATTGGACAAAAATAAACATATCTTGCTTGCAAAACAAAAATTGAAATATCAGCCTATAACGAACTATTTAGGTTCGTAATACATACCAACACTTCATATAAAAATGTACTGAATTAAACGCCGCCAAGAGCTTAATGTGAACAGTTACGTTACTTTTCGAGATCTCGAAGCACTTACAGTTACGAACATTATTCTAAGGTCAAGAATAATTTACGAAAGTCTGTCTACCCAGAAATCGGGTTACACATGTTCACCAGTTTATTAAGCAAAGATACACAACCATATTAAGATAATTAAAATTATTTAAATACGCTTAATATCTTCCGTAAAGGAGTTTCATTATTAAAGAGACATCTTTAATTCACTATATAATATAAACCATAATATGGAATGGGCTGTCTCGTGCATTCTCGATAAATCCTTTATGTGCAGAATTAATCTGAATGACGTAGGGTACGTCATTACTTAGGGTACTGCCATATCGTAAACGCGTATTTTATTTTATTCAAAAACAAGACGATTTTCTAAAACACACTACTGTAGATTTTTTATGACCAAACACCTACTTTTCCAACATACACGATACTAAATTTTTATAGGTTTTTTCTGCCATATTCTTGTATATATGATAAAAAATCGTTTGTTTCGCGCAAAGATACACAAGAACTATCTGTGCTAATCGTCTCTAATTTTCAGTGGATTAACTACAGGGAAAACAACTAGTCAACAGTGCCAACATTAACACTTGGATTACTCTAATAAAACAGTTGAATTTAACTATCTCTTATGAGGCACCCACGACTTCACAGTCCGGAACATTAATCACTAGGTCACGATCAGACTCTTCGAAAAAAAGCGTAAATCTGAAGGTTCTTAAGCGATCCAAGACGGCAGTTTAAGGCCTGCAGTAAACATGAACATAAAGTCTGAGTGAACAACAAAGGAGTGCTTATATCTCGGTCCATTTCATTAAGTGGATATCACTTAATGCTTGGAGTAAAACCGCCATCTTCATCACACAGTTTATGCTCTGTTAAACAGTAACACACAAGTAATCCTTTCACTAATATATACAAGTAAACACACAGCCTAATCATCCAAATAGCTCGAAGATACAAATATGTTTTAAGGTATACATCCAATCTCATTTATAATCCTTTGATAAAATAACATCGATTACACATACTCTAAACAAAAAAAACTTACATATATTGAATGAACAAATTGACCTTCATATTTATTTAAGTTTATTGAAATTCTGTTATTTACTGTTTACAAAAAACTGCATGATCCAACACTTTTATTTCCGGAAATTTCCGTTGGTTACAAACTTCACATTCGTAGGATATAAATAAATCCTCTTTGGGCTTTAGATTTCACTAATATTTTGCTTTAACAGGTTGTTGTTGTGTAAGGAGACATTATATCTTGTCAAAGAGAGTGTACGCAACCATGGAGCACATTATATCGTTGTTTGTATCAGTTCAAAAGAAAGATTACGATATATTCAGTACATACCCTAGAATCAAGGAGTTACGGATGGCATAATACTCACTTCAATATCTTTGGACGGCCAATTATAGATCAAAACATTATGAATAGTCTCGAAACAGTCGATTACAGATTAACCAACATTTACTACAGTAAATCAAGCCATTTCTAGTTTAACCTAATTTTGAAAACCCTTAAACCAGTCGATTACAGATTAGCCTACAATTATTACTTCAAGTCAAGCCATTTATGGATTAACATATTTTGATTGTCCTGGAACCAAATGTTACAGATTATTCTATCCTTGTTATCTTAAGACAAACCGGTTATAATTAAAATAACTTGAATACCTTATAGCTATTACCCTGGGAACACCTAATTAAAAGTTAACCTATGTTCATATCCATAGTACCACCTAACGGCAACAGCTTCCAGATTAAACTATCTCGCACGTCCCAGAAACCAAAATACAGATTATTTTTAGTACTGAAGGAACAGTCGGTTATAGATTAAATATACATATCTTGAATTCGCTACAATCAGCTAAACACATAATAATCTATATAAGCTATCTTCAATGGCCTAGAGCCAAACAGATACTGTTCTAGTTTTAGTGTTCAATGGGAAAACATTCGAGGTAATCACACCTTTATAAAGTGTATTCAAAAATACATTAATCATAGGCACACGTTTTTTTCCTGAACCCTCTTGGGGTTCTCTACTAGAGTGTAGAAAATGTTTCGTTTTAAACTTCCCTATAATTTATGACGTTTTTTATTTAGTTCATACATATTTGTCTGTAGCACATAATGTTGCGATAAATTGTGAATTTCTTCCAGTTCGTATATAACAATTGTGTCTCGGTGTGTAGACAACCCATAAGCGTAACTCTCCCATGAGACGGTTTGTTTGTTTTGAATTTCGCACAAAGCTACTCGAAGGCTATCTGTGCTAGCCGTCCCTAATTTAGCAGTGTAAGACAAGAGGGAAGGCAGCTAGTCATCACCACCTACCGCCAACTCTTGGGCTACTCTTTTACCAACGAATAGTGGGATTGACCGTAACATTATAACGCCCCATTGGCTGAAAGGGCAAGCATGTTTGGCGCGACGGGGATGCGAACCCGCGACACTTAGATTACGAGTCGCACGCCTTAACACACGTGGCCATGCCGGGCCACAAATGTTAAATGTACATACAAAAAAAGAATTTTGCACTCCCATCTCTTTATTGATATGGGACGAGGTCATCGAGACAACCCTCAAATATATGAAAAATATGATATTCTTACAACAACTTTTCAGTAAAAATTACGAATAAATTCTGGTAATTTCCACTTGCACAACTATAGATGTGAACCTTAAACCTAAACGATGTCACCCTAATCCCTACAAAAACCACTTTAACGTCGCTGCCCATCACCAAGTACGGTTTAGTCAAAATAACTTTTAAAACAAACAAGGAAAAAACACCTCATGTCAGAAAAAATGTATTTCTTCCAGTGACTGAAAACACTAAAAAGACAGTGTGATATTTCAACAACCCGATTGATCTGTTATAATTAACGAAACGTTTGCATTTTAACAAACTATTTATATAACATTTTCTTTTGTTTTGAATGTCACGCAAAGTTATACGAGGGCTATCTACGTTAGCCGTCCCTAATTTAGCAGTGTAAGACTAGAGAGAAGGCAGCTAATCATAACCATCCACCGCCAACTCTTAGGCTAATCTTTTACCAACGAATAGTGGGATTGACCATAAATGATGACGCCCCCACGGCTGAAAGGGTGATAATGTTTGAGGTAACAGGGATTCGAACCCACGATCTTCGGATTACAAGCCGGACGCTCTAACCATTTTGCTATACCGCGCCCTAACATTTTCTATCTGGAAACTTCTATAGTTTATTACATGCAAAACTTGGTCAGTAGTTTAGTCTTGCAACGTCTGTGCCAGTAGAACCGAATGTAGTGTACTCCTTACAGTTTTGCATTCGGAAAGAGGTAAGCTGTAAAAACTACTAGCGTGCTTCGACAGCTTAATAAAACCTTCAGTGAAATGTTAGAACGTATGAAAGGTAGGAAAGAAATCAAAATTATGAGTTGGCGTCACGCAACAAAAACTGTATTACGAACAATTTGTTTTTATGTCAAAACTATACTTTGGGTATTTGCCATCAATCCTAACTATGAACCACTGCCCAAACGGAAACAGCAAGTTAGCAGAACTGCACCACCCACCATCCATACTACGGGACTGACTGTCACTCTTATAACGCACCCACGGCATAAAAATGCAAGAAATATTTAGTGATGGTACCGCACGGATTCAATCCGAAATTAAAGCCTCTACCACCAGCACCTGCTAATAAAAATAAATAAATTATTTCAGAATAAATTCTGTCACGTGAGAACCGAAAACGTTTTTTTATATATTTAAATATAACAAAAAAGCAAAACAGTTAAGAACTAAATAGCGTTTAACTGACACGTGTAGCAAGTTTTGTGGTGAAAAAGTTATATAGGTTTTAAAAATATTTTAGTTTGCTGCTATCCGCAAGACCCGACATGGCGAGATGGTTAGGGCGCTCGACTCGTAATCTTACGATCTTACCAAGCATGCTCGTCCTTTTAGCCTTGGGGGCATTATAATATGACGGTCAATCCACTATTCCTTAGTAAAAGAGTAGCCCAAAAGTTGGCGGTGGGTGATGGTAGCTAGTTGTCTTCACTCTAGTCTTTCAGTGCTAAATTAGGGACGGCAACGCAGATAGCTCTCGTTCAACTTTGCGTAAGCTTCAAAACAAATGTACTGTAAAACTGTGTTTTACAGTCGTAAATTAGGGACGGCTAGTGCAGATAGCCCTTGTGTAGCTTTACGCGAAATTAAAAAAAAAAAAGCAAACAAGTTATCCGTAAAATAAAGGTTTCGTCTGTGTTACTGAGAACTGAATTATGGGCCAGAGATGAACAGTCTTAAAAGGTTGTTCGTGTAAGATGGTACCCAGCTGCAGTGTGCTTATTACAGGATTAGCGTTGGAGCAATCAATGAAGTCTAACCCAATTTTGTTTTCAAGCATATTTATTATTAACTACTTGTCGCACAAACTAATTGTGAGTCCATGGTCCCTATCTAAAATGAAATGAGTCACACAAAAATATTACAGATACCAAGAATATCGCAATTAATCCAATTAAATATTGTAGGGGATTTTGTTAGTATTTTACATTGAAAACGAGGGATTCACTTTCTTTTTTGTCATGTCTACACTAAACACTCTAAAACGCAAGAGTATAAAATTATTCAGCATGATGCAAAATGTGGACATTACAATTAACGAAATGTAAAGAAATCGCTAACTTGCGTCAATCAAAATTTCATCACTCAACTTTCCCACGCTAATTTACACGGATTTCCATCACAACGAAAGAAATATGAAAAACAGCTTCAAAATTAAAAAGTCAATAATATGAGTTTTGTTGCTGATGTGAAAGGTTTCAAATGTATACACCTTAACGGTTGCTAACAAGCTCGTCCATACTGTATATCCGTGTGAAAATTCCGTGATATTCTTCGGATTCTTCTGATGCGTAGAGCTGATAAAGTCCATTAGATCCTCCATCCGGTCAGTTGAGTCTAAAGACACTAGGTGGAAAGTAACTCACGAATAGAATACAGGTATAAAGTCTTCTGTCCATACATAACTATGGGTAGTAAGCTGAAGAAATATTATTCCGTTGAAAGTACTAATGTAAGGTACTTGTCTAACGGCCCAAAGTTACTCCTGTAGACATTGTAACGTGTTAGGAAGCGCAATCGCACATCTAGCAATACGTCCGTTACCCAAAGGCTTACCTATACTGTAGGAAAGGGTTTTCTTCTTGTTGGATAACTTCGTGGACAAGCTGAAGTTCATATGTTTCTTAGTTATCACAAGGCTCTTAACAGCTATGTAAACTGATGTAAATCACTGCTCATTTTTTTTGTTTTAAATGGACGAGCCTGAAATTAACAGCAAAATACGACATCACTATGGGTGTGGTAATGTTATCTTGACATGTACCTGTTTCAAAAGGTTAACGACATTTGAATTTCAATCTGAATCGAACTGGAAGCTATTCTGTCAGATTTGTAGCAGTCTATTCTACCGCATTTATACCAAAGGTCAATAGCAAGTATTAGTGGCAAAATGAAGCTGTGATAAGATCAAAGACGGAAACACTTCCTACACAAACAAGTCTCAGTGGCTACATATCTACTTCCCTCCTTTTATCAAGGTGTGCACTCCCAAAATATTATACAATATAGTTTATTTTTGTAGTTAATAGTCTGAGTAGTATACTAGTTTCGATACAATTAAAATCTATAAAGCCTGCACAACCCACGGCCGACTCTTAGGTTACTTTTTATCAACCAATAGTGGGATTGATCGTAGCCTTACATCGACCTCACGGCTAAAATGTTTGATTGTTTTGAATTTCTCACAAAGCTACACGAGACTATATGCGCTAGCTGTCCCTAATTTAACAGTGTAAGACTAGAGGTAGGCAACTAGTCATCACCACCCACCTCAAACTTTTGGGTTACTCTTTTACCAACGAATAGGGGGATTGACCGTCATATTATAACGCGTCCACGGCTGAAAGGGCGAGAATGTCTGGTGTGACGGGGATTCCAACACGTGACCCTCAGATTACGAGTCGACGAGCGCCATAAACACTTGGCCATTCCGGGCCCGGCTGAATAGACAAGCATATTCGTCGCACTCTGTAGATTGTGAACCAGGCGCACTAACTACTAGTCCATAACAAGCACAAAGAAGGGAAAGGAATGGTGATACATTATAAACTCAGAAGAAAGCGTCTAAGCAGTCACTTAACAGTTGGCACTTAACACGTGAGCCAAGAGTGTTACTTTATTTTATTTTTTGTTGCGCACGTACTTCTAAGAAAAAAGAAACTTTATAGCTCGAGATAAAGGTGTATCGTGATTTCAAGAACGAAAACAGCGAGATATTTTTCTTTAGCTAGAATAATAAAAATGTGACACTCAACAAGGACAATGCATTGTCAAAATAAAAACTACACGAGGGCTATCTGCGCTAGCCGTCCCTAATTTATCAGCGTAAGACTAGAGGGAAGGCAGCTAGTCATCACCACCCCTCGCCAACTCTTGGGCTACTCTTTTACCAACTAATAGTGGGATTGATCATCACTTTATAACGTCCCCACGGCTGAAAAGGCGATACTGTTTGATGTGACAGTACCAACCCTGTCGGTACCCACAACCCTCGTATCTCGTCGAGTCGAGTGCCTTAACCCACCTGACCAGGCCAATTTGATATGGCTTTATCAAGTATAAATAAGAAATATTTAATTCCTGAAAACTAGTATCAGACCACCTGCTCCTATTGTAAGATTTTTTTTTAAATGTTGTTATGCAAATTACGTGATTTGAAAGGAAGGTTTTATATTCATTTTTGCCGATACTTTAGCTAATATTAAGGCTGTCGTAAATCCACTCTCACTAATTTGTTCCTTTAAGAATAAAACTAAATGTTTAACATGTTCTGTAGGCACATCTATCAGGATTTTAGAACACTGCATCGATTTACTTATTCTACTAACTTGTACTACGAACTTATATCAATCAACTATGCATATATTTACCCACTTCATGGCTTATACGCCATATTATCTCACTCTTAATCTACGAATCATAATTATCAGAATATTTAAGCCAACACTGTTTGATTTGGGTCCAGCAATTTCAAGTGACTACCTGGTAAAACTGCTTAAGGAAGTGATCTGAGTCATTCTTATCTAAGCCTCTAGGGCACGCAGATCAGTTTCGTTTCATCTTGCTACTTTCTAGAAGCTGTAACAAGAGCAACCATCCATCAGTGTCGTTCAGCACGAATGACTACGGTACCACAGTCAACACAGGCTCCTCACAAACAGCTGGAATGTTCATGTTATGCATCACTACTCAAGTCTAGTTTCTGATGGTCTTTTTACTGTCATGGCATTCAGTTGCCTTGCAAACATTTATTCAGTCTCAGAGCAACTACCACACAATTGTGACGAGCCAGGATCGAAAGAGAACAATCACGTATTTGTGGGTGTTGCGGATAATCGTTTGTCTTGTCCAGTGCCCGAGAAAGTGTACCATTGATTTGAAAAACGTTTCACATTTTATTAACACAGAGTCACTCGAAAAAAATTCGCAATAGCTCTGCTTTGATCAGCTGGTTTCTATTCCTGTGGTAGATTTAGGTCTAGTCGTATCTGGGCTGCCAAGCAATTTTCAGGTGAAGTGTGTGCACGTGCATCACAAATGTGAATATTTAATTTAAAAATAGGAATTCTAGACCTATTTTAACAAATTTTAATTAAAATTATGATTAAATATCATTTCTAACTAAGTTTTTGTTTATTTACTTTAATATTTCTGTTCATCCCAAAAAATAAGATTAGAATATATTTGTCACTTAAGAATATATTTGTCTAATTATCATGTTTTGTGTCCCATGTTATATTTATTCTGTTTTACTTTCGTTTCAACCCTTTTTTTGAGGCTACAGTATGTGATCTGAACAACTACTAATGAGCTCAGTTTTAGTTTTAAAAATAGCTGCGTACAAAGTTTAAATACCATTGGTTTGTTTATTTCTGAGCAAAGCTACGTGAAGGCTATCTGCACTAGCCGTCCCTAATTTAGCAGTGTAAGACTAGAGGTAAAGCAGCTATTCTTCACCACCCACCGCCAACACTTGGGCCGCTCTTTTACCAACGAATAGTGGGATTGACCGTCACTTTATAACGCTCCCACGGCTGAAAGGGCGAGCATGTTTGACGTCACGGGATTCGAACTCGCGACCCTCGGATTACGAGTCGAGTGACTTAATGTTGTTCCGGCTCAGTTGGGGCTTCGTTTCGTAGGCCATTGCTGTTCTATAAGCTTTTCTGTGCGAGTTTTTACTCTTCTATGGAAAAAATGGTTAAAAATATAACCTATTTTTCAAAAAATATATTTTATAAAATTAGAGTTAGTAAACAAAAAGAATTTCCGTAAGACGTAACTTTTTCTTCAGTGTATAAATTTAAAAAAAAATGTCATGTAATGCTTCCCCAATAATCTACTATCTTATAGAAAGAATTTAAAATTAACATTATTGCTTTTTCAGTGAATAAATTTCCAATCATTTAACTAGTTTCTATAATATCTCATACAATGAATTAAATATCGTCCAACTTTTCATGGAATGGAAGTTTAAAGACACAATTACAATAGTTTTATTTTAATACTATATCACGAAGATTTCAGACAAAGAAATAAAACTAGACACGTCATATTACACGAAAAGAAAGCAATCTTTAATTAGTTCAAAGAACAAACAAATGTACATACTTTTTTGCTGGACACCAGAGAGTTATAAACTACTGAACTTATAATTATCTTAATCAACAGTTCTTCTTTCAAAACGTCTGTGTCATCCATCCATTTCACTTAAGATCCTGTACAGTTTGAAGCTAAATTGTTTTACTTAACGGAAAATGTTGGATTTACCCATGGGGCCCCCTTCCCCCCCGTCACGGCAGAATGAATCCGGACTTCCAACTCTAGAAACCAGGTTTCGATAACCGTGGTGAGCAGAGCACAGACAGCCCATTGTGCAATTTTGCGCATAATTCTAAACAAACAAACAAATTATCCACAGCGACGAGAGCTACCTAAATTAATGGCCATTCTTATTCAACAAAGGGGACGTCACTACCTCTAGATACAATATGCTCTACCAGTAAAGGATACCGTTGCTGTTGTTTTTCTAACAATATCTCCCCAAAATAGATCAGGCACTACCACTGGAGAACAACAAATAAATAAAGGACCACGTGTTATTAAAACAACTGCACTTATTCAGTACAAACAAAAAGAAAGTTGAATATTTCTACATTAAAGTGAGAAGGCAAAAAACGCATGGTATTATTTTCACAGCTAAAAAACAACAAAGAATTTTACATCCGTGACATTTAATACTTTTACGAGGCAAAAAATATAAAAAAAAGTTAAAATTGCGATTTTCATTACATTAATTCATTATATTTTTTCCTTTGGGAAACCTGAGAACTCGATGTTTAATCGTTTCATGAGAAGAAATATATTATATTTATACCAGTTACATTTATAAGAATATAAAAAATATGTGTATAGTAAAGTTTGGGGAGAAAAAAAATCCTAATTTACTGCTCTGTTACTACATTTAAAGTCCATATACGTACTGCACCCTGCTGGTGAAAGCTGTTCTGGAAGCAGCTTAGTATAGGATAATAAAACTGTTAAAGAAAGACCCATTCTTCATGCTTCAATGATTTCAAAATTTTCAGCAAGATTTGCTTTTAATCTCTTTAAAAGGCGTTAAATCTGTTATACATCAAACGTATCTTTTGCATGAAATTACAATAATTGATAATGAGGTCCACTTGTCGAGATGCAAGTTGCTTAAAACTCACCTCGTTTACATTATTGAAACGGCAACGACAGGCTTATCCGCCTATTATGATTACAGTATATAACTTATATTAATGGCTGCTGTACAAACGTATAGCTTCAGATTTAAATCGTCAAATAAAAATATAGGAAATAGCTTGCACATGAAACAAGCTTTTGGATTTAGGAAATTAATAGTTAAATAACTCCGGATCTATTAAATGGTACAATATTAGTGTTTCTTGAAAGTGGGAGATTTGAGGTAACGACTTTTACCCGTTCTTAATATTTTAATGTAGTGTCTTAAAGCCAGTTAAACATATTGTACTTATTACTAAAGGTTTGGTTTGTTTCGAACTTCGCGCAATGCTACATAAGGGCTATCTGCGCTAACCGTCCCTAATTTAGCACTGTAAGGCTAGAGAGAAGGCATTTAGTCATCACCACCCCCCGCCAACTCTTGAATTACTCTTTTACCAACGAATAGTGGGATTGACCGTCACATTATAATTCCCCCACAGATGAAAGGCCGTGCATGTTTGGTGTGACAGGGATTCGAACCCGTGACCCTCGGATTACGAGTCGAGTGCCTTAACCACCTGCCCATGCCGGGCTAAATTCTAAACAAAGAGGAAGCTTTCTAAGAAAGCTAACTGAAAGGTTAGATTGGAGGACAACTTGCATAATTCGCGTTTAGCTTTGATAAGAGCCCAAGTTGTCATGGATGTAACAAAAATATCGTTATTTTTCAAACATTCTTGCTTAAAATAAAGTTTAAAAGAACCAGCAATGTTGATAACACTAATACACTTCAACATTATGAAAACAAACTCAAATCGATGTGTATATCCAGAAATTTTGAAAAGGTTTACAAAAAGCACCTTTAAGGGTGTACAAGAATGTTCCACCTCAGGAGGGAATATTTTATAATATCTGAAATAAATAAATTATTAGCCTCTTTTATATTTAAAAAGTGTTAAGTTTAACACCCGTTGACTGACATTGATAGGTAAACGCTTTCCTCACAATTTACGGAAATGTAACTGTACATTTTTAACTAACTTTTTTTGTGTAAATTTGAAATGTTTTATGGAAATTTATGCTTTCACTTTAGATAGTATCGACTGTTGGGTCGAGATTAATTTGTAAGATATACGTGATTTATAAAAAGGTGAGCACTTATCTAAACCGGAGTTTTCCCGCTAGAACAGTGGTAAGTCTTCGGATTTACAACGCTAAAATCAGGGGTTCGATTCCCATCGGTGGACACAGCAGATAGCCTGATGTGGCTTTGACATAAGAAAACACAACCGGAGAATGGAGCTCAATCATTATCTGTTAAGCCACTTTTTGTCCTTTTCTTTCCGGTCTTGTTTAAATGCACTAAAACTATACTAACAAATTTAATAATACTTTTCCAAAGCATGACTTTGTTTCAAGATTTAAGACTCGCTGAACCATCTCGATTCCTCCTTGTTTAAAAATCACTTTAATACGTTGGCAAAAATCCATTATCTATTAATTTGTACTAAAAATAAGAAAAGAGATCAAACTAAGACTTATATACGAAGCTTTATAAAATTGCAACAGCTGCGAACATCTCCAATATTGCTTTATATATATTTAATCAGTTCTACTGGACCGAACCTCTGAGCTCACTAAATTTTTATCATGTTAATAAATTACAGCTCATGCTTGTTCTCTCTCTTCAGTTCAAAATTACACGAGTTTTACACACACACACACCAAGTTTCTTCATATGCGGAGCTTCGTCGTTAACAAATTATTAAGACATTAATTGTGTATAATTTAACGAACACACGATAAAGTTGTACACATTCACACTGACATTTACCCAGTCATCTTCACGTTTAAAATAACAGGTTTGGCAACACATCCCACCACAGGTTTTGTGATAAACTTTGTGTGTTCGTACGCCTAAATTCCGATTACATGACATACTTTGTGACACACCATGTGTGTAATTTCGTTCGCATCCCAGTTACACAACGTTCTTTTAATACACTGTGCGTGCAATATCGTCCATTTTGTTATTTATTTTTCAATTTTGCGCAAAGTTACAGAGGAGCTATCTGCGCTAGCTGTTCCTAATTTAGCAGTGCAAGACTAGAGGGAAGGCAGATAGTCATCACCACCAATTCTTGGGCTATTCTTTTACCAACGAACAATGTGATTAACTGTAACTTTATAACTCCCCCACGGCTGAAAGGGCGAGCACGTTTGGTGTGACGGGGATTCGAACCCGCGACCCTCAGATTGCGAGTCGAGCGCCTTAACCACGTGGGCATGCCGGGTCCGTGCTTGTTCAAGCTCAACTATTCATTATTTGTTTTGCACAATAATGAACTGTACAGATTAGATTTTAAAAAATAAAGATCATAATAAAAATACTAAGAGCATGGAGAGTAATTTTGTAATTATAGAATATGTTTCTCACAATATCTTGACAATTCATGGTCCACGGCATGAATTTTACGGACAGAGATACTTTTCTTGTTTGTTTCAGAATATTTTGCAAAGTTATACTGGGGTTATTATTTGTTTCTAAATTTCGCACAAAGCTAAACTATTTGGCCATGCCGGGCCGGCAAAATATGAAACATGTGTATGTTGATAATATTTTATTATCGAAATATCACATTTAGAGGTTTTTTTTTCCATTTTGTTATGTATAATTATTTTTATAACTGTAATAAATTTACTTTCATACATTTATTTTAGTACCTACTTTGTTTTGTTTTTTCAGTTTAATGCGTGTAACGTATATTGTTGGATGTATATTGCGCAAGTCCCGCCAGTTCTCTAAGTTTATAGAAAATTCTCGAGTGTAAGAATTAATAATATTTGATTTTCGAAAACATTCGCTTATCTTCGAATATTGTTGATATTTCGAGAAGTTCATCTTAAAGTACATAAATCGACACGCCAAGAGACAGTTAAAGAATATTGTTTGGTCGCTACAGTCAGTATACAATATGCCACAGAAAATATAATTGTAACATACGCTTATTAATCCAAAAACTACAGATATTTGACCAGGAACGTTTACAGATTTCAAACATCCACAAATTTTAGTGAATAAATTTCGGTCGTTAGTTTTTTATACGTGGATATTTTATAAAATCGTCAAAAACAACAACAAAAACTCAACGTGCGAAGAATAGAGCTAGCTAGCATTTCAGTCAAGTGAAGTGTATCGGTGTAGCAAGATAAAATTAATTTTCGTTTCGTGGACCTGACGTGCCGATAAATTATTCAGATCGTAACCTGATAGAAGACTGAATATTGTTGGTGAGTTTGTAGTTTTGTATACAAATAATTATATGCAATAACCATTATTATAAATTGTATTGTTGTTTGTATATTGAAATATATTTCTGTTCAGAAAGAAAATTGTGTGTATCAATATTGATAGCAAATATAATAAATTTAATTCATATTAACATTTAAATAACTTCTACATTAAAATTAAGATTTCTGGCTGTTTGAAATCATAATGCGTTGCGTGACATAATATAATAAATCGGAGACTCGCCTGAGATAAATTATACGTAACAATATGTATAATTACTTTCATAATATACACTGTATTCTGAAAAACAAAACAAAAAATAATAATTTCTTTTTCGTTTTGTGCGAAAGTACTATATAAATTTTTATGCTTCCATTTTGGAACATAAAATAGTTTCATAAAGAAAAATACTGCATCTAACTTTTATAGAAGTCAGTTTTGGGTCTTACTACAAACAGAACCTGTGATAAAAATTAATTCTAAAGCAAATTTACCTTAGTTAAAATGGTCGAAAAATATTTTATACAACACCGAAAAAAAAAATAGACGAGCACAATTCAGAAGCATTTCTAAACAGGGCTTTTTACCTTAACAATCTCTGGCTTATTTGAGCTACGTGCTCAACGTGGGTTCGCTACTGAAACGTTAGTAGGGAGACCGTATATCACTAGTTCTCCGAGTCGAGTATAATAACGTTTGGCTACCTTTACCATCATACGTAAAGTGGCAAAGTGAATGCTAAGAGTTTAACGTCTCATCCTTTCTACAAAGTTCGAACAAATGGTGACCTAGAGTTGTGTAGGTGTTTTTCAGTTATCTATTTTAATACTTTAATTTAGTTATACGAAATTACTATCTACATGTTGTCTAAGTAAAAGTTTCTGTTAGGCCTTGTAAAATTTTGCAAGTTGTACTCAACATTGTAACACGACGTAATTTACAACTTAGGCCTAAAGCCATCTTTACCCATCGAACAACGCATTCGCTATATTCCGCCTATCTTCTGCCACTACACGAACGCCTAAATGCATTCAGTGTGCAATGTGTAAAACTTGTTCAAGTCGCCTCCGTGCATGGCCGCGAGAAAACAAGCATAAATTTTCAGTTTCCTGTACCCTGGTGGTAAGCCTATAAACGTTTGTTTGAAATTAAGCACAAAGCTACATAATGGGTTATCTGTGCTCTGCCCGCCACGGGTATCGAAACCCGGTTTCTAGCAGTGGGAATACGCAGACATACCGCTACGGCACGGCTATAATTTTGTCTAAATTTGTATGTGGTACCCATTTTCTGCTATTCTGTTAAACTAACTTTTGATTTTTCTTTATATAAACAGAATACATTTGTCAACATGCATTTTGTAAGCAATAACACAAGAAACTGACAGCGAATATTATCATTGTTAAATCTGCAGTTCTTTGGCTTTCATTAGTAATATGTATGATGTTGATGAAGTTCGAAGTGCTTTTTTTTACTCATTAGATGGCCCGGCGTGGCCAAGTAGGTTAAGGCGTTCGACTCCCACTATGAGGGTCGCGGGTTCGAATTCCAGTCGTACCAAATATACTCAGATAGCCCTCGTGTATCTTTTCGCGAAATTCAAATTTAAACAAACAATCCTCATTAGATGGATTCAAGCCTTGTAAATCACTGAGTAAATAGATGGCGCTGAATTATTCGAGTTAAATAGTGATATTAGAATATTTGCACAAAATCACTTCTAGTAATACCGTTGCTAAGGAGTATACTACAACGGATAAAGTAACGGTTTGTAATACGTTGTTTTTGCACAGTTAGGATGCTAGATGAAATATGAATAAATGTAGAAAAGGCAAAGAAACCCATATTTCATACTTAAATTTAGGCCTGGGCCTTCACATTTCTGTCATATATAGGAACATCAATGACAGCGCTCAGCCACGCTAAGCATGATGTTAAAGACAGTATTATGGTAGCGTTTGAGAGATTGAGGGAAACGTTAGAAGACGGGGCGCTGTGCTTTGTATAAACTATTTAGGAATACGATATTAATATATATCTGTATTACATGTGTGTGTAAAATACATGAAGAAGTGACACCAACCTGTTTCTGATCAGGAGGCTCCAACAATATTTGAGAGGGGGAAGAGGTTACACCATGTATAACTTTAGAAGCAAAACTAAAAAGAACTTTTGGGGTTTTCATTGGGTACGGAAACAAACTTCAGAGTAGCTTTACCTAGCAACCCCCCTCTCTCTTATCACTGCTTCTGAATACACACAGATTTAATTGTAACAAATATTAACTTTTTTTTACCAGTCTGCTATTGATATTTTAAGAGCTTTATTTAATTCAGTTTTTGTTGTTTCTTATGTCAGTGCAAAGCTACACAATGGGCTATCTGGGTTCTGTCAATCAAAGATAATCGAACCTACGATTAGAGAATTGTAAGTCCTGAAACTTACCGCTGATTCATTGAAGGGTATGTGTGTGTGTTTTCTAAAAGCAGAGCCACATTGGGCTATCTACTTACTCCCCCAAGGGGAATCGAACCGCTGATTTTAGCGTTGTAAATCCGTAGATTTACCGCTGTACCAGCGGGGGACTTCACTGAAGGAGATAATTCTAAATATCATGTTATTCTGAATTACTTTAAAATCAAGTTTAATCTTATATAAATACGTTACTTCCAAAATTATTACAGATAACGATAAAACAGTTCGATACTTTAAGTTAGTTCAATCACAGAGTTCACATGTACTTCAGTGATAATACTATCGTATTATGTTTGTGGAGTTGCCTCACGTATTTTAGGGTTGACATCTGTGTTGTAGTTAACTCGTGTGGATTTTAATGTAACTTTTGTTTCTTTGTTTTAGCGATAGTTCGTGTGATTTTATAGTGTTAACAAGGTGTATTTAAGTCATCCAATTGTTTTTTTCCTAATAAAGTTAGACTAACAAGTAAATTTTCCATACAACAAGATTTGCTACCTAGCTGATTAAATGTACTCCACTTCTATAAGTCACGTACGTCTCTCTGTAACGTAAATCGACTCATTAGCTCCTAATTTGGAAAATATCCATCGCAAAATAACTGAAATATTTTGAACTTTTATTTTAAACGCTTTTAAAAGAAATTTTCACTGATAGAAAATTAAAACTTAACCTGAACGGTTTCTCGTGCACACGTGAGTTAAACGTTCTGGCCAGAGAACCCTAGAATGTGGGCATAGCTGCCTTTTAATTTTTAACTACACTGACCAGAGGGAAGGCAGTCAGTACTACCTGCCGTCAGTACACAAGGACTTTCTACGGGTTTTTGAAGTGAATGAGTCCATGGATTCTTGAATACCGTTCATCCATTCATAAAATTTGCATTTGTTTATGCCATACCATGTGGAAATTTACCGTTTCTAGATACCACAGCTCGTGTCAGGAATAGAGAAATCATTACTTGGTAATAAAGCCCTTTGTTTGCACTCCCACTCTCATCATTCCCCCTGCTGTAAAATGAGATGTCCGTAAGACTGATACATTTTGTAATAATTAATAAATGTGGGAAGAGGCTGGGAAAAAAATCTGATGATTCTTTTAAGAAAAAAATGTCTTTCAACAGGAATCTATAAAAGATAATAAGAAATTTTCATAAGTAAAAAGAAAATACATACGTTCTTTTGAACAGTAGAAACAGCGAAAACACATTTAAAGCTCAGGCTACTTGGGTGATTCCACACATAAGTGTTAATGTCGCCCCAAAATTAGAGATTAATTTGATCACCAGACTTATCTTTAAAATAATACAAAAATCAGGCATTTACCTAAAATCATTAATAACGACGTCAACATAAAATAAAGAACACGATGTAAGAAAAATAACTGTAAAGCTACTAAATATAGACAAATGACAGATGTCATAGTAACAACATTGTTTATTAAGTAACTTATGGCAGATGTACAGCATGTATGTAGGAGACATTTTCCGACCCGTACATGACAGAATATTTGACCATGTGCGTGACATGCAAAACCTCAATACTAACAATGCTATTACAGAACATCATGAAAAAACACGTTCTACCACAAGCAGATAATATCTTGTCGGATGTCACGATCTTATCTAAATGTCATAATTTCCTGAAGAGAAAAATAAACTACATTGAACAAATACAAAGGTTGGCCTTTTGTATAGACACTAATGACATTTTAAAGATTTTACTATATGTTAAAGTTTTTATACATTATTATGCATATAACGATTGAAACTTATGTTTAAGAGATTGTTTTATGTATGTATGTATTGGTATCATAAGATGGCAAATTCTTACCAAAATAAATAAGGAATATGTTTTACATATGTTATATTCTACAATATTAATAGTTTAGTTACTTATTTACACGTTATTTATTTAACATTGTCGGTTTGATTTATCTTAACAATATAAATTCATGAATATTTGATGTTATTTTAATATAATATGAACTTTCTAAACACGCGTATCACTGTTCGATTTATGAATCACGGTGTTCCAATTTAGATTTAACTGGATTAGTGAACTTGTAGGATATAGATAGCTCCTGACGAAGATATGATAGCGAAATATTTAGCGAATAAAGTTACATTCTGAAGGCCCCCCGCTAGTACAGCGGTAAGTCTACGGACTTACAACGCTAAAGTCAGGCGTTCGATTCCCCTCGGTGGGCTCAGCAGATAGCCCGTTGTGGCTTTGCTATAAGAAAACACACATTCTTGAGACGCAAGCCGTGATTTTATTTACGTTTATAGAAATGTGTCATAATAAAACTCCAGTTTGCTTTAAACAAAGTTAAGAATAACATTTGATATCATTTGTGGTTTTTGTGGCGTTTTGATTACAATTACGTAAAAAGGAAGCAACTTTTCTTGTCCTAAGATAACCTATCATTAATCATGAATTTACATAACTTCCGTCCAGTGGTGAGACACACAAGCTAGTTTTTAAAGAACATAATAGAGGTAAATGCAATAAAAAAAGACAATATGCTAAACATATTATGTAGTATGCCTAAAAATATCCAACTTTAAACCGCCTGTAAAAGCAGAAAAAAAAACCCCGCATCAAAACCTATGTAACTAAAATAGCGTAGCTGATATTAACTATATATACAAATCATATGGTTGAAACAGTAACACGTGTGCTTATGTGGGAAGCTTTTTAAACCTCATCAAACTAAGCAAAAATGAAACTAGAAGTTCGGACGACGTCAACCTTTGCGTATGGAAGGTGTGGGGTATGTAGTACTATATGTTGCAAAAGAATTGGTTTGAATTTCGCGCAAGGCTACTCGAGGGATATCTGCGATAGTTGTCCCTAATTTAGCAGTGTAAGACTAGAGGGAAGGCAACTAGTCATCACCACCCACCGCCAACTCTTGGGCTACTATTTTAGCAAGAAATAGTGAGACTGACTGTCACATTATAACGCCTTCACGGCTGAAAGGGCAAGCATGTTTGGTGCGACCGGGATTCGAACCCGAGACCCTCAGATTGCGAGTCGAGTCCCTTAACCACCTGGCCATACCGGGGTTCGATGCTTTGGTACTAAGAATATATATACGTATATATTAGTTCCTCTTATGAAAGTCTGCAATGTATGAACATTTTAGTCCGAATAAATACAAATTACCAACCTGCGAGATGAAGTTATCTTCCTTTGGGATTTCGTGGAAGACAAGTTAGCCCAAATGCAGAAGCGTAGTGACAAGTAAAAATACATGGCATGCAAGAATTTATTTAATGTAAAACAACAGTAATTTTTGTTTGTATCTGTACGCTATTTTACGTAATTTGAGAATCGAAAATAATTTACGTATAACATTAGTTTATTTTACCAAACATACTCCACTCTGATAAAATTCGTATGTGTTTATGTACGATATTTTCTTTGAATAACGTTGTGAAATAAAACTGTATACATAGTAAACAACAACAACAAAAAAAGTTAGCTGCTTCTCGGGGGGAAATGATGATACATCTACTACATAAATAATCGTCATGCCCAATAACTTTTTACCCGTGACATCCAGTTAAACAGCAAATGTCAGTGGACTTACAATGCTGGAAACCGGGTTTCGATACCTGTGGTGGGTAAAGCACAAGTTGCTTTGTGTTTAATTTCAAACACACAAAATTCTTACCCGTAATATTTATATTGTTGTTAACAGTGAATTTATTTGAATATATTACATGCTTATTGATTGCGCCTTCATTTTTTTTTACAATTTTTAGACAGGGTTACTTTTAACTTCTCTTTCTTATTTCCTTTTATGTAAAACTATTGATGTCTTTCTAACTTATTTAACACATTCCAAGAATTCTGGACCTTTAACCATCAGTAATCAGTGGTTATGTGATCTGACATTATTATAATTACAGATGTTATTCTTGCAAGTGTTAATAATAATGCTGTAGAGAAGTGTATATGGCTACCTATTCTAATTTAATTAGTTCTATCAATAAACATAACGTAGGCTCTACCCTTACATTCATTAGCTGTTGTTGATTTAAGTGGCGTCGAATAGCAACAATAACTATTTTTTCGATTGAACAACGGTTAGGTTTATTAACCGACAGGTATTTGAAATATTATTATGCGTCTCTGGTTTTGAATTCTGAAACAAAAACTAAACGTGGTAAAATAAAAAATAATGATTATAAAAGATCGGATAAACAAGGTAGGTGACACAAAAACCTACGGGTACGTACGCTGTATTCTAACGTGACAGATGGATAAACAGGGTTATTGTCACTAAAACCTTCGGAATGCGCTGTAACAGATGTAACAACAACCAGCCTATAGTCAAATTTATATAACTTTCTTCCGCCAACCAAAATAAAGGAAATGTCCAGTTTTGATATGCAGTTACTCACAAAACATGAGTTTCAAAATGAGAGTCGATGGAATAGTTACAATAGAAAAAGATTCATGAAAACAACATTTCATGCACTATCAAGGCACGTCTCTAGAGGAGTTTATAATTTAAAAACATCTATTTCACGGAAGACATGTAGTCCAATAATCCATGCTAGCCTATGCAGTATGTCACATTTTGAGGGAAAGAAGGCTGCTGTCCCAGGAGAAATCGCTGGTCTGCATGACAAATTATAGCTAAACTAAAACGCCACCCTTGGTCTCCGGAAGCTAATACTAGATTCGGTGGCACATACGTGTTTGATAAATAACATAACCCGAGGCTCGGAATATTAAACGAAAGAAAAATCAGTCACCAAGCCAGTTGGTGCGTCAGTCCGATATTCTCCTAATACCTTCTATTGCAGAATTAAGTTTTATTCTGTTAAATACTGATCTTAAGATTCACGAAGAGACCTTCTAAAAATAATTTGGAGAATAAGGTATCACCAGTCTATCTATCGACATACTCAATTATTCAGTGAATAAGATATCACCAGTCTATCTATCGACATACCCAATTATTTAGAGAATAAGATATCATCAGTCTATCTATCGACATACTCAATTATTTAGAGAATAAGATGTCACCAGTCTATCCATCGACATACCCAATTATTTAGAGAATAAGATGTCACCAGTCTATCCATCGACATACCCAATTATTTAGAGAATAAGATGTCACCAGTCTATCCATCGACATACCCAATTATTTAGAGAATAAGATATCATCAGTCTGTCAATCGACATACTCAATTATTTAGAGAATAAGGTATCACCAGTCTATCTATCGACATACCCAATTATTTAGAGAATAAGATGTCACCAGTCTATCCATCGACATACCCAATTATTTAGAGAATAAGATGTCACCAGTCTATCCATCGACATACCCAATTATTTAGAGAATAAGATGTCACCAGTCTATCCATCGACATACCCAATTATTTAGAGAATAAGATATCATCAGTCTGTCAATCGACATACTCAATTATTTAGAGAATAAGGTATCACCAGTCTATCTATCGACATACCCAATTATTTAGAGAATAAGATATCACCAGTCTATCTATCGACACACTCTATTTAGTGAATAAGGTATCACCAGTCTATCTATCGACACACTCAATTATTTAGAGAATAAGACATCACCAGTCTATCTATCGACACACTCAATTATTTAGAGAATAAGACATCACCAGTCTATCTATCGACACACTCAATTATTTAGAGAATAAGACATCACCAGTCTATCTATCGACACACTCAATTATTTAGAGAATAAGACATCACCAGTCTATCTATCGACACACTCAATTATTTAGAGAATAAGACATCACCAGTCTATCTATCGACACACTCAATTATTTAGAGAATAAGACATCACCAGTCTATCTATCGACATACTCAATTAATAACCCCTATGTTTCGTTCTCTCTATACATACCAGGGTATGCAGCCAAGGGGAGTTCAGCCCCTGAAAATCTAGGTATATTGATCAAATATTATTTTTCAGCTTTTACATATAAAATCCAGTTTGTGTTATTTAATGAAAAATAAATAAAAGTTCTACAAATATTATTATATTTAATTTTATTTGTTTTAATGATCATTTCAGTAAAACCCTGGCTACGTCACTGGAACAGATATTAACTAAACTTAATGTAAAAGTAAATTTACTCCGTGATTTAACTAGATATTTTGTAATAAAGTTCAGATTAACACTACGGATAGAAATAAAACTCCTTTCAATGGTGAGAGAAATATTTCACATCAGCATACACTAAAAATTCGAATTTGTTGCCTTCAGTCTGATGGGGCGAAGATGTACATAAGTAACCGTTTAAACATTGATTCTACTCAAGACTATCTGATAACAAAGTAACACGTAATCAATATCCCTAGAAGTTTAGAGATCGACAGAAAGAAAAACGAAACTTTAACATCTGATGCTCATTGACCATAACATACTATAAACATTGATACGTCAAAATATTTCCATATGGTCTATCGAATTAAGTGAACAACCAACATTATCAGTCAATTTGGCAAATTAAATTTACAGACCTTCTTGTCAGTTCTAAACAAATACGAAAATTTCAATTTCAAGTTGTATCAAAGTTTTAAAGTACTTCTTCCTACTGAATTCTAAGGAAGGGTGGACTTTAGAAAGACAATTAACTTAGTTAATAACAAGCTACGTTTATGCCACTTATATGAATTGATACACTTAGATCTGATAAAAGTGATAACCTACGAATACCTACCTGGTCGGTGCGACTGGATCGTGCGAGTTACGATGCCTCGTTTCTACATCAGCAGTACCGTTAAGACTCTCTACAGGAGACAAGGTCTGACCACCGCCACGTCTAGTTAAAGGGGGTGTGGCTGCTGCTGACGAAACAGCGCCTCCTATCTGTTTGATGGGTTGCCGTGCGGAGCTGAACGAGGAAGATGGAGATTTATTTTCTCCAAGGCCGGATTCTGGAGACCAGGAGACGACTGGTGGGGTTTGTGGTGACCTGGATCGAATGTCGACTGGTGCTAGAAGAAATATACAGATCATTAAGAAACCTTTTGTTCTATTATTATTATTAAGCGAAAAAATCTACACAATGGGCTATCAAGTGCTGTGCCCACGGTGAGTGTCGAAACTCGATTTTTAACCCCAGACTTACCACTAAGCTACGGGAGGAAGTAGGGTGAAGAACAGTGTATAAAGTTATATTAGAGCATCACTCTTCTAGTCGACGACAATCAAGCCACCTACAACTCCTCAATGGTCATTAGCACAAAAGAGCCGTTAACAATCAGAATTAGCACAGCTGATTGAGCTGTAGGTCACATTTCTTATCTAACGTCACGTAGCGTATAAAGTATCCCATTATATTGCCATACGCAACAATTAGGTGCTCGTGGGCATTAGGTCATTGTGTCATAAAATGCCAGTGGTCGTCCATTGAGTTGGATACTTTGACATTAGTTCATTACAAGTGCGAACTATAAGTATATTAATTTGCATATTCTTATATGATAATCATAACTTAAACAAAAGGTATCAATTATTACAATGGCGCAATACGAAAATGTAAAGTGATAACAGACAAAATAAAATAAACAACTGGCAATGTATACAGCCATTTCTGAAACAAAGATACACAAAATTTGACAGTATACAAAGCGATGATGGATCTCGAAGAAAGCCTTGAAAAGACCAAACTCACGAATGATAGCGAATCTAAGACGGCGTTTCTTTATTTATTAAGCAAAACGTTGCACAATAGGCTACCTTTGCTATGGATATCATGGGTATCGATATCCGATGGTATCATAGGTCTTCAGATTTACTGTTGAGCCATTTGGGGGCCTAACACAATGTATACCTGATATAATTCCAGAAGATGTTAGTATAAAGTAATAGCACTTTAAAACAATACAAGAAGACCACAGTGTAGAATGACAGCAGATCTCAAACAATATCGGTAAACAATAGTACACTAAATGGAAACAAATACAAATAGAAGAATAAGAATATAAACTGACCTCTGGGAAAGGAGACTTTAATACTTTCTTTTTTAATTTACTGGTAAATTTTAAGTATTATTTTATAATTAGTTACAGATTTTACAGTAGGGAAGAATATTTGTTGTAAAGGTGCGACGTTTCGACCACTGGTGACATCCACCTCAAATACACAAGGTAAAGAAGGATTTAGTATTTAAATCATCATTCTAACAGTTTCGTTTCGAGTTTACTTATTGATAAAGTATAATATATTACAGCTTACAGCTTTTATAGTAAGTAAGATTAATTTTTAGAGAAGGTATAACGTTTCAATCACTGATATTTAAATTTTAGGTTCCTGTTCGACTACTGTTACATTTTGCTAAAAAAAATTGCGGTTGGTTTTATTCATGGAATTGGGAAAGGGGGGTTTAGTATTATTTTAACGTGATGTTCAAGTAACGTCCTGTTTTACCTTGGTAAAGACTGGGTAATTGATACGCTTTATTTCGCATGTATTTTTCTGGTGGAGGAAGTTTGTTATCCAATTTTCCAAACATGCGTTTAATTTTCATTCCGGGATAAAAACGAATCTAATTGTTATGTTAAGAACATATTTATGTTCTAGTCTCTTCCAAATTTCTGATGAGACTAAGCTAATATTTTCTATCTGTGGAATAATACCAGTGATAAGTTTGTTTTTTATGGAGTTTTTTTGTTGTTTGTTAAACGTGTCTTGTCTGTGTTGTTTTTTTTTAATTCGTTATCAGTAGTAAGGAATCATGTTAGTGAAGTATTAGTGCATAAGTTCTGGTGAACTGCATGATTACAAAATCACTTTATGTAATTTTCGCTGTGTTCTTTCTACTGTGCAGGTAGCAACACTGCTATGTTTTGATTGGTTGGTTTTGAATTTCGCACAAAGCTACAAGAGGGCTATTTGCATTAGCCGTCCCTAATTTAGCAGTGCAAGACTAGAGGGAAGGCAGATAGTCATCACCACCCACCGCTAACTCTTGGGCTACTATTTTACCAACATTATAACGCCCCAACGGCTGAAAGGGCAAGCATGTTTGGTGTAACGGGAATTTGAACCCGCGACTCTAGGATAACGAGTCGAGTGCCTTAACCACCTGGCCATGCTTCGCCCAACTGCTATGTAGGGATGGCTTAGGTTGCTCATTGAAATGTTATTTCAAATATCTCCTCAATACGTCATCAAAACTTTACAAGATTATGAAGTTCTTCCTTTTATAACAGTATCTTTGTGATGACTAAATCACATTTCTAGGAATGTATCATAAGAACGAGTTTGAATGTATTGCTGTTCTTTCTTTTTATTACATGTTAACTCAATAATCCAAACAATGGAGTAAACCACATTAAATACGATTATATGATTTCAAACTGAGTATCCGCTTTTATAAGCATTATTAATACTTAGTAATAATTTTAAAAAGATCATAATTCTAGTGTAAACGATGTCATCATTACCCTAAAATGTTAAGTTGTTTTTTTTACAGAAATTTAGTGTCCCTTTAAAAAGCCCAAGTACAGCGTGAAACTGGAATAACTAGCCAATAATAGATAAAGAATAAATATTAGTTGGAACCTCACTGTATTTAAAACTTGATTATAAATACAATCTTCTTACGGAACACTGCAACAAGAAACTTTTCAAAAAAGGAGATAAATAGGGATGGCTAATATCAATCCTTCAAAAACAATGTAAACAAAATAAGTAGGGTTTTGCTATTATGTAGGGACGATGCAAGTGCCTTCCCTAATACCTGGTTCGTATTGTTTTTGTAGAATTGGCATTAGCTGTTCTGACATTTATTTTCTTTTTCGAAAAGTTTTCTTTACTTGGATTTTAGCGGTGAAGCCTTAGGGAGGGATTTCGCGTGATGTTAACATCTGAGAAAATTATCCTGGAAGTTTTGTTGTTGTTTTTCAACTGAACTGTATGTCTTTGCCCAGGTTAGTTTTGTGTTAAAGAAATGTTGTTTGTTCATCATGATGAATAAAGATGCAAGAAACGCCATCTACAAGTCAAAATGCAGGCTAATGTATGGAAGGGATCATTATATATTGATGTAAGATTTCCCAAGACAAGTCCGTGTAACTACAGTACGAATCTCTGTATTGAAAGCATATAAATGTGGCTAGTTGAAGCAGTTTGATTAGGAGTTCCCGTTTTATGTTGATTCTCTTCACGAAGTATTATGAAGCCCGGCATGGCCAAGCGTGCGACTCGTAATCTGAGAGTCGCGGGTTCGAATCCCCGGTCGCACCAAACTTGCTCGCCCTTTCAGCCGTGGGGGCGTTATAATGTGACGGTCAATCCCACTATTCGTTGGTAAAAGAGTAGCCCAAAAGTTGGCGGTGGGTGGTGATGACTAGCTGCCTTCCCTCTAATCTTACACTACTAAATTAGGGACGGCTTGCACAGATAGCTCTCGAATAGCTTTGTGCGAAATTCAAAAAAAACAAAAACAAACGAACGAACGAAGTATTATGAACTTATTTCTTCAGTAATTTATATTATCCAATGACAAGGGGTTTCTGAGTACACGTTTACCTCATCAAAACTAGAAGTAACAATGTCACTATTTAGATTATGAAAGTGTTGAAGGGGTGCGAAGTGTGTTTGTTTTAATGGATGCTTATTTTGGAAACACAAGGTTCCAGTATCCAATTTGAGTATTTATCAAGGTTGTAGTTTTAAAGAAGTTATACGAAGGCGTGATTGGACGTAAGGTTATTGAATTTTTATGGACTTTTGGTAAACAGTAGGATGTTGGTGTTCTTAGTTGATTCATATGCAAAACATTCTAAAGTTTAAAAGCAGGAGTGTTTTTTTGTAATGGTGTTTTGAGTTATTTGCTCAATATTTTGTTGCCTGTTGGATTAAGGCCAGTATTAGACTGAGTAAACGTTAACGTATCATTCAATGTATTTACCATTCAAGAATCATACTGTTTGGTTGGTTTTGTTTGTTTGTTTTTTAATTTCGCGCAAAGTTACACGAGGGTTATCTGCGCTAGCCGTCCCTAATTTAGCAGTGTAAGACTAGAAGGAAGGCAGCTAGTCATCACGACCCACCGCCAACTCTTCGGCTACTTTTACCAACGAATAGTTGGATTGACCGTAACTTACAACGCCCCCACAGATGAAAGGACGAGCATGTTTGGTGGGACGGGGATTCGAACCCGGGACCCTCAAATTACGAGTCGAGTGTCATAACCACATGGCTTTGTTTGGTTGGTAAAATCATGGTGGTTTATTTTATCAGTTCCTTGGGTGACAATGTCTTCGTTGTTTCTAAGATGTTTTACAGCTTTTCTGTCTACTGATGTCAATTTTTGTTTTATAGGCTTCTTATCGTTTAGTAGTTTCGCAGTTTTTTCACTATATTTATCTGGGACGACTTTTTTTTTTTTACTAGATCTGTTTTTGGTTTGGTAGGGAAACTGACCATTAAGTTGTTCTTGCTTTTTAGAATGTTCAGTACTTCCGGTGATTCTTCATCGTGCTGCGGATTTTTCTTGAAGTATTGGACTTGTTATTAGTAGGAAATTAAACACGTTAAGAAAATTATATAACAAACCCACTCGCTCAGGAGATATTTGCAATATAAAGTGTAACAAGTGGCCAATATTTTACATAGGTGAAACAGAACTAACGTTTAGCATTGGTTTAGAAGAATACAAAAAAAAAAAAACCTTCTTAAGTTCACGATCATATGAATAAAACACAGTTTATCTGAACAAAATGTTGCAACACCAAAACATGAACCTTACAGTAACATAAGTCGGAGAAGCAAAATTCATGAAATAAAACAATTAACAAATATACAGACACATATCCATGTGTTTCTGATTGTTATTTCCCCAGACATTCCTAATCGTGTGCAAATATTTATAATTATCCATTTTTTTTTGTTCAGCTATAAATAAATGGCTTTTTTTGAATTTCGCGCAAAACTGCGAGGGCCATCTACACCAACCGTCCCCAACTTAGCAATAACAGACTAGAGGGAAGACAGCTAGTCAGCGCTACCCTTCCCTACATTCTTGGGCTACTTACTCTTTTACCAACGATATCGGAATTGGCATCATATTATAATGCTCCCACTGCTGAAAAGGCGAGTATGCTTGGTGTGACCGAGATTAGAAACCGTAAATTGCAAATCGAGCGCTCTAAAGCCCACGCCATGTCATAAATACATAATCTGTATATTCACGCAGACCGATATAAACAATCATAAGTAGCCACTATATATTCTAAAATGTAAATACACCGTTAGACTGTTAAATGTTGATTGAAATACTGAAACCTTCTTCATTTAACAATGCCCCCTCCTCCCCCTGTAGCACTGTGGTATGTTTGTGTGGGCTTACAACGCTAGAAACTGGGTTTCGATAGCCGTGGTGGGCAGAGCACAAATTGTCCATCGTGTATTTTTGTGCTGAACTTCAAACAAACCTAACTGTACAATGACAAAACTAACAAAGTACATGTGTACCTTTATGTCTTTCTATGTATATATATACACACACGTATATGTATATAAACACACTCAAAATAACAAGTATTTTTAAATAACTTGTCATTTGTATGAATACGTGTTTGACTTTTTTGTTAGATTATATATTTGTATGTTTTTCCAAATTTGTTTAAAATTAACGATTTATAATCCGGTAAAATAGGGATTTTATTTGTTTAAAAACGGTTATATGTTTTATACATATTTTTTATATTAAAATTATTATGAGATCAGTTTTTAATGTAACTATGTAATAAATCACAAACACTCGTATTCATATCAAATATATTTTGGCTGAGCATGGCCTAGTTACCAACGTACCAGGTATGTGAAACCGTGGATTTATGGCTCGCAACTCGTTTCTGCAAAAAACGCTCTTCGCAACCAAGGGTCGTGAAGTGCGTTATAAGAGTAACGGTCAAATCGCACTGTTTGATCAAAAAACAAACAAGCCGTAACCCGAGAGTTGATGGTTAACACTGTTAATTAGCTTCTTTTTTATTTAATTTAACTTTAAACAAACCTTAAAATAATAATTGAGTATGACCGCACTAGTGACTGACACGCCGCAACCGTTTTCAAAACGTCCTTCCTTACTGTACAAAATAATGATGACTTTGTAGCTAATCTCGTTTGTATTATTTAATGTTATTTTCACGAGAATGATATTGTCTTCCCATGAACGCGTATTAAACTAGGTAATTAGAAAAAACTAACCAAACATACACGCCAAAAAAAAACGCAGAGTTAAGAAATACAGAAAAAAATATTTGAACAGTTTCCGAATTAATGACAACTTATAAGCAGAGACACAGCACGAGGGAAGACTGTTATGAGTCCGAAAATTAAGGCTTCAAGCAAATGTTTGTACGTTTATAAATATATGTAACCGAAACGTAGAAAGATGATCATCCTATCTGGCAATATCTCTCCATGAAGCACCTGAGAAACACAAACTAGAATAGAGAGAGATATTTTTCACGTCTGATATTACATGTGAAGGGTCCAAGAAACAAACTAATATAGAAATATCATTTTCATTTCCGACGTTATCTGCCCATAAAAAACAAGAGGAATATATCCTATTTCCGACTAACGGCTGTCTGTTCAACTAAAATTGAAAACTTTGGTTCTCACGTTAACGAATTTCTGAACATAAAACGTTTTCTGACGGATATAATTTGTGATAAGCTTTCACACTCAAAGCGTAATCCGACATGATTACTAAAACGATTATTTTGTACAAAATGTTCTAATGACATTAATTTAATGGCAATTAATAAACACAAATTTCATACTCATCCAAATGATTAACACAGCTGTTTCTGACCAGATTTTAAACAAAATAGCACACCTTTTGAAAAACAGTTGTTAGAATTAATAACTATTTATAAGCGATGATTTAAATTTATATAAAATTATATATCTATATCTATCGATTATTTAAATCATCCACAATTTCTTTTTCGACAGATATACATCAAAATCAAGGATAATATGAGCACAGTCTATCCAAAGTGACACAGTGGTATGTCTGTGGATTCACAATGCTAAAAAACAGGCTTCGATACCATGGTGGAGAGAGCATTGTGTGAGTAGCTTTGTGCCTAATTCCAAACAATTAATCAAACAACTATCCAAACCTTATATGTGCGAGTGTAAATTTCACAGCTAGTCATAGCGACAAATAAATAAAACATGATTTTAAACCTATTTACTTGGTTGAAGTTTGAAGAGATTTGGAAATATGGTTTTACAAATTATTAGTTTGATTATGTTCGTCAGTAAACTTTTGTTTCTCTAGAACTGTTTGTAAATACCCTTGCTTCTGCTCACAACTTATTAATTAACAATAGTTATGCATTTACAAAAGATTAGGCGGCTGAGAAATCTGTGAGAAATGGTAGTCTTACTGTGAAAACAAAAATCAACAAAATAATTCGTGAGAAAAAGAAACCAAAACGATAAAAGAAATTTAGAAAAACCTGAAGTAGGAAAGTTATTAGGAAAGTTTGTTTGTTTTAGAATTTCGCACAAAGCTACTCGAGGGCTATCTGTGCTAGCCGTCCCTAATTCAGCAGTGTAAGACTAGACTCTAGAGGGAAGGCAGCTGGTCATCACCACCCACCGCAAACTCTAGGGCTACTCTTTCTACCAACGAATAGTGGGACTGACCGTTACATTATAACCCCACACAGAGCGAGTATATATGGTGGGAGGGGATTCGAACCCGCGACCCTCAAAGTGCGAGTCGAGCGCCGTAATCACATGGTCGTTATACTTGATAAAATGCGGAACAAATAAAGTCTTCTTAATTTATAATTTAACAGCCGTTATACATGATCAACGTTGTTAACACAACATTTGTACAATAACAGTTTTATAGATGATGGCTTATAATACTGCATTGGACGTGATTAAGCGTTTTCTTAATAATAAATAAATAATATAAAATTGTATATTCAAACATCTAAGCCCGCCCTCTACATTCCGACACTCATTACACAACCCCCTTTCAAACATGTGATCAGCTTCCAGTCAGTTACCTCTCTCTTTCTTTGTGAACCTGACGATGACCGAAGAAGGTCGAAACGTTGTTCACTCCTCTACGTAAAAAATTATCTCAACCCAAACGAGCCGTTTTTACATATATATTTCTCTACAAGTGGGTTTTCTCGACATCACTGATTAAAATTACTTCAAATTGTGATATCGTTATGACAAAATAAAACCAATTGCGTGAGCATTCGTGACAAAAGCTAAGCAATGTCACTTTAATGAAATACCACAACTAAGAACGTGACAAAGAATTCTGAAATGCATGAAAAAGACGAGCACGATTAAATGTATATGAAAAGTTAGAACACCGATTCTATTAGCCCTAGGAAATTTTAGAGTTCAAAAAGAAAATGTACACATATAGAAAGAAAGTAAAATAGATTCAAGACACAAAGATGAACGCTGTTAGTGAAATACATAAATTATTTTTATAAAGACTCTTGAACATTGTTTGCAAGTGTTCAAAACCTACAACTGCTGAGATGGTTATGATATAGAACCTGTGGACACAAAATGTCGCCACTGTACAGAGGGAAGTGAATGAATTGATTTTCAAAGTATGTAGAGGTGTATGAGACAAGATATCCTATTAAAAGAAGACAGAATCACTTGCAAATACAACTAACAAACGTGGTGTTTTACAACTGGAACCTTCATTAGTCATTACCAAAGACTACACCACTTATCACAAGCGTTATATCTAAACAACATAAACTTATATTTCGTTGTTATGCCTCCTGGGGATCCTTTTACCACAGACCTAAAAATGAGAAAAATGTACGTATGCGTAGTCTTCTGTACAGATTATAGTATATGTCGCGTTGGACATAGTAGCCAACAAATGATTCTTTTTTTTTTCAAATAAGTGAACAGAAAGAAAGCAACTCTTCTTTCTGTTCACCCGAAAAGTTCCTCAACCACAATAGCACTGGACAACATTCTATAAGAGAGTTGCAAATATATTAGTCAAAGATATATATTCTTTACAGTCGTTTCGGAATAACTCACTCGCATGTAGTATCACGAATCACTTTCTGGAGTGGCATGAAAAGTACAGCAATTCTCAATGGACTTGCTGAGGATATGAACACTTACTCAGATGCCCAACCATAATGTGTCTCAAGAGATTCGGTAAAATGTGTGGACAGCTCCTAGATACCAGTTAGGACAACGACAGCTCAACAGACCGGAAGGAAACAGAATTGGTAATCCAATACGGAAGTCGAACCATGAAGGTTTATGGCAGACAGCTACTCGTGATGATGAATGATCAACAGGCTGATACTGATAGCCATTATGACTTCTACTGATCCAATGACCAAAATGATTAATTTCATAAAGTAAGTTCCTAAGTATGATCAAACAACGCTGAAAACCGTTGTTACTGCAGAATACAATGTATTAGCATTATCAGTCCACGTCAAGGACGTTGTTATTATTGTGGCTAACAAAAGACAATGCGTTCTTACTGACTTCAAACGTAGAAAATCGTTTATACAGAATCTTTATACTAGAAGATAGGTATCAGTGAATATCAGTCAAGAAACTCAAGCTAGCTGAAACTGAGGAGCATATTCAAATACAAACAAAACTAACTCGTATTTTAAGGTTTTCTGTTTACGGAGAATTTTCTACGAGTTAAAGCAAATACACAAGAAAAAATACAAGCTGAAGTGTTCTTTAAGGAAGGATAATTATTTCTTCAGATGAAACTATTAAGTGAACTAATACCAAACTGAAGTATTCTCTAATGAAGGATGACTGTTTACATGAAACTAGTGAGTGAATTAATATCAAGAACAAATGATCACAATAAAAATAAATATCACCCGAGTCTACCTTATTCAGTTTTCCCTTGTTGTTGTTTTGAATTAAGCACAATGGGCTATCTGTGCTCTGCCCACCACGGGTATCGAAACCCAGTTTTTGGCGTTGTAAGTCCACAAACATACCGCTGAGCCACTGAAGGGGGGGCCATTCTCCCTTGTCAAGGATTACTGATGGAAGGTGGATTCCCCCAAACTTGACGACAAGTGGTGAATCATATAAAAGATTTGGCTTCGTGTTATATTTTATTGACACTCTTGTTGTTGCTTGGTCAATGATTGCGTTAGAGCTGATTCACCTTACGATTGAAATTTATGCATGAATACGCATAAATTATAAATAAATTTATAAAACTATCTTAGATTCTGATAAAAATGCGTAGCTACAATGAAAATAGGTGATGCTGGAACAGTAAGTGTTTCGAAATAGAAAATGTATTTTTGAAATTCTGGAAACTGTTGTGTTGTACTATTAAACAGAAGTTGCATACGTCACAGTAAAACACTGTGAAGCCTCACAACGTCATGTACCTTTACAACAGCGGTGTCGCGTAGTTTCTGTCACAAAAGGCTCCATCGTACAGCTGTCGTGTCAAAAGCACACCCCTCTTCCTTGAATGTATTTCACAAGCCATCTTGTGAAGGAGGACGACGATTTTCCAGAATCCATTCAATTGAACAATCCGGTCACATAAAACTCCGTAGACGCTACGTCACGCGACTTAATCGATAATTCGATAAGTTTTTATGTGGAGTAATGTGGATACCCGTTTAATTCTATAGCTACTAGAAGTATACAATGGTTGAACAGCAAGTATGACAGTAAGATTTATGTTGGTGGCCTCATACTTCTATATAGTTCTCGCTTTTAGAAAGAGATTATTTTTGCTTATGTTGCGTGCTGTTACCTAGGGCATGTAAACTGGATTTTGCCATTGACTCTTATGCTCGTAGATTTTAACATCTTACACTTTATATACAACGACTTGTTACGCGTTTCTTTCTAGATGTTTCTTGTGCCTCAAGTTCACATACTTTGTTTTCCAGCAACGTTAAATACAAGGGATATACCCGTCTTTGAAAGTCTAAATCTGAACACATCCTTAGAATCTAGGTGTGTCAGTATTTTACAGATTAGAAAGAGCTGCAGCATACCATTCTTAAAAGCAATATATTTTCGGCAGTATTATAATACCTGCGAACAACAAACTGTTGAAATGTACAGTTCTGATATAAGCCATTATACCGTAGCTTTATATCGTACGTGTCTGTCACGTGACTGATTTGCATATTCAAAATCAGTTTCATGTAAACTACTGAACCCCCTGTGTATATCTCTCTGTTTACTTGCACATAGAAACCTCAGTCTAAGCTATTTGTCAATTTCTAAAAGACCTTTTTTGAAATTCTACCACACACCATATTATTATTTTCTTCTAATTTTACACTATGTTACGCAGTATTAAAGCTGCATTTTATATGGTTTATCAAGGAACACCAAACTACTCGAAAGGCATATTGCTGAACACACACAAATGCATAAGAATCAACTTAACTGAAACATCGTTGAACAACAAAATTACGTGGTACTGAACACCAGTACTACACAATGACCTTTATGTTGCTGAACACCAAGATTACAACATAACTACTAGAATGGTGTAAGCCGAGAGCTGCATAATACGTAATATTAAATTCTTATACGGATATTGTTGAGAAAACAACACAATATTGTAATTAACCTATCACCATAACTACACTATCGTACAAACTAATATGGATTGAAAATAACATACCAATGTAAGAATAAATAAATAAAAAAGATGTAGAAAAGCATACCTTTGTAGCACTAAAACAAAACTGCAAAGGACACATCTTTATAGTTCATACACAATATTGTTAGGGTCATATCTCTATAATCCGCAAAATCAAAACATGATACCAATACAAACAATTGAGGAAGACATCTCTATAGCACCAAAACAAAACTGTAAAAGATATGTCTTTGTTTTGTTTGTTTTGAATTTCGCTCAAAGCTACACGAGGACTATCTGCGCTAGCCGTCCCTAATTTAGCAGTGTAAGACTAGAGAGAAGGCAGCTACTCATCACCACCCACCGCCAACTCTTGGGTTACTCTTTTACCAACGAATAGTGGGATTGACTGTAACATTATAACGCCCCTACGGCTGAAAGGGCGAGCATGTTTGACGTCATGGGATTCAAAATCGCGACCCTCAGATTACGAGTCGAGAGCCTTAACCCACCTGGCCTCGATATATCAGTGAATCCACATGTGACTTTTCATTCCTTGTTCTCTGTCACCAAGTTTGGTTATCAACAGTTACTCTACGATTAACAAAATACTTAAGTTCACGTTACAGAACACCAGTGTAATATAGACTTGTTTCATTACACTTATGAAGTTCAACTGTTGTTGTTCAGTTGTTACAATTGAAGCCTTTTACACAACCAATAACCATTGTTACCTTAATCATCTTTTTTCCTATATGAAGCGAAACTCTGCGAAAAATCGTAAGAGCTTTCAGTGTCTTTTACCTTATAAAACTAAACCAGTAATGTTCAATTACATGTGGTAAGAATATATTTCTCTTTTGTCGTTTTCATTTAAAATAATTTATTCGATATTCTAATCAAGTGGTTCCCAACCAGGGGTGCGAAACAGCGTTCCAGGGGTTGCGAGATAACATTTGTTTTGGCCACCTTCACCTTTATTCTTAAATAAATAATTACTGTGAGGGGTGAGAGAACATATTAATTTTTTTTAGGGGTGCGGGGCATAAAAAAGGTTGGGAACCACTGTTCTAATCAGACAGGTCTACTACAAATTTCTAACATTTCACTAAACAGAAAATGTATTATGAGGTGTCTTAATGTATCTACACCAGTAAATCCTCTTTCTTTCGTTGACACTATAACTGATTCTTTAAAGTATCTGAGAGAAGTAAAAGGGTTACTATAATGTATATCCAAAACTTGTGTGTATGTATATATAGAAAGTGAGTATACAGTTAAAAATAAAGAAATTATTTGACCACCATAATTTTTAAACAACGATTGGTTGGCCGGTTGATCGTTAAGCACAGAACTAAACAACGAGTAAATGTTTCATTCTATTAAACAGATTCTTACAAAAAGCACCTAAATTACTCGAATATTTAGGAATCTCTTTACAACGATCCAAATAAGTTATAAACTTAAGGAAGTAATGTACTACACAAGAAATTAAACACTTAAAAATCGAGTTTACTGACTAACTTAAGCTCAAGTATTGCCATAAGTCCTAAAATCATGATTTGCATAAATACCGCAGTTTGGTTTGTTTTGAACTTCGCGCAAAGCTAATCGAGGGCTACGTGCGCTAGCCGTCCCTAATTTAGCAGTGTAAGACTAAAGGGAAGGCAGATAGTCATCATCACCCACAGTCAACTCTTGGACTACTCTTTTACTGACGAATAGTGGGAATGACCGTCATATTATAACGCCCTCACGCTGAAAGGGCGAGCATGTTTGGTGTGAAGGGGATTCGAACCCGCGACCCTCAGATTAAGAGTTGAATACCTTAACAACCTGGCCATGCCGGACCCGTAATCGTATTTCTATAAGCTTGTACCAATTCAGAAAATACAAGTTCTGAAAACGCTCCACTATCTTCCAGATGAACAGCTTAGCTACTGCCTCTGTGTTACAAAACAACTTCCATAAACGACTAGAAAATATTACGCACGACGCTACGTTAGTTAAACTAGGTGTTATTCGGTTATATCTTTACACCCAAAAGAAAAAGAACCCAGAATATTATTCTCTGTGAACTAGATGCTGTACGATTAGTTACTGTTATTCAGAGAGAACATTACTCAGGATATTATATGCATTATTTACACTCATTTTTATTGCGGGTTAATCGCATGTAATAAGAATGGCATTACAGATCTCCAGAGATGTTTCCGAAACTCCTTCTTTCAGCCCAAGCTGATGGCTACTACAATGCATTGTGATCTAACACTACGATGTCTATTGTAGCAATCTTCTACAGTGAATGACAAAATAAAAGCTGTTAACATGGATCCGATTTTAACGGGCGTAACTGTTAAGCGACAAATAATGTGGAAAACATGCAAGCTCCATATAATACATCTTACACGCGAAGTCTATAATTCGCGTACAACGGTGATGCGTTAATTATGGAATCGAAACAAATTTTATTTGATCCGGTTTGACGTGCGTTCAAATTACACTGACCAATGCTAATTACTCGAAAATAAACATGAATTCTTGAAGTTCCGTTTTATTTGCGCAATACAACTTTTTCTTTTCTATTTACGTTTTATTATTGTCATCAGTTTTTAAATAAATATTCTGGCTTCTATAATTCAGG